>NC_141541.1:124532500-124805000 GCF_021556685.1 Rattus norvegicus | reverse complement strand
TGTGTGTGGCCCTGGGTAAAGGCAGGGTGCTATTAGAAAGCAGAGTGAAGGAAAGATGCTTGCCACATTCTAAAACTGTATTTGTATCATAAAAGCACTAGAATTAAATCCACATCATTTGAAAATTGGCCGTCTCGAAACCATTTACACTTTGCCTTTAAATGAATCACAAGTGTAACCACGTTAATAAACAAATGAGGTTTTTCTTTAAAAAAAAATTAAAAATAAAAAAGGCTGTGACCTGACCTCTCTTAGTTTGTGTGTTTGAAAATGTGATTTTAAAAAAATGCTTCCACCAATGTTCCCTTGTCTGACCTATTATATATTTATAAAAATGTGAGTCAATAGATGTCAGATTAAATAAAATGTAATGGAGTTCCTAGAAATTCATTACTGTCAATATTTCAAATGTGTTTCATAGATTCAAGTTTCTAATCTCTTGTCAATGCAGTATGTTTCGTTAATGACAGAAGGTTACAATATAAATAGAGCTCTAAAATCTGCAGAATTCAGACCAGGAGGGAACTTTCTAGAGAGTGCATGGATATCTGAAGTTCCCTGGCAATGTAATTGTAGAATATTTCATAAAAATTCAAACCTTGATGCTTGCCTGTTTACATCTCTTTGCTGTGGCATATTAACAGATTCGGTGCTCTGAATACCCTGGGTGCCTGCAGGAGGGATTCTCGGAGAACAGTTCTCAGATCTCTTGGTTCAGATGGCCCCTAGAAATAAACCTTCTTGAAGGAATCTGCTACAAGACCAAGGATGTCTATTCAAAGCCACCTAAGTAAAATGTCCTTTCAGTGAGCCAACTGTTTGCTCCATTGGCATTTAGCATGAATTATAGCATATATCTTATTCATATATAATATATTACAACCTGCTGCTGCTTTTTAAAGGGAGACAAGGCTCTGAAATTCCTGGAATTGTGTTTCTAATTATGCCCAAGAATAAGGCAGTGACATCTTCAGGGTCTTCTAGATTACTTAGCAAGATAGATCAGAGTCCAGTAAGGATGCCTTTGGAATTTATTCATTAAAGTGCATAGCACAGAGGCAGCCAAGATCAATTCAAAGGGTGGTGTTGCAAGCACAAGACCTGAGTTCAATCCCCAGACCCACCCCCACAGAACCCACCCCATACACCCAGCCCCGAGAGAGAGAGAGAGAGAGAGAGAGAGAGAGAGAGAGACAGACAGAGACAGAGACAGAGACAGAGACAGAGAGAGAGAGACAGAGACAGAGAGAAACAGAGAGAGACAGAGAGAAAGGGAGAGACAAAGAGAGAGAGACAGAGAGACAGAGAGAGACAGAGAGAGAAAGGGAGAGGAGAGAGAGAGACAGAGAGAGAAAGGGAGAGATGAGAGAGAAAGAGAGAGAGAAAGGGAGAGATGAGAGAGAAAGAGAGAGAGAAAGGGAGAGACAGAGAGAGAAAGGGAGAGACAGAGAGAGAAAGGGAGAGACAGAGAGAGAAAGGGAGAGGAGAGAGAGACAGAGAGACAGAGAGACAGAGACAGAGACAGAGAGAGAGCACGCAAAGTAATCCCTCTCAGGTATGAAATGGAGACCTATGTTGTTTAAAGAAATAACTTTTGGGGTTGGGGATTTAGCTCAGTGGTAGAGCGCTTGCCTAGGAAGTGCAAGGCCCTGGGTTTGGTCCCCAGCTCCGAAAAATAGAACCAAAAAAAAAAAAAAAAGAAATAACTTTTGATGGCTGAGACGTTGTAAGATCAAAGCAGCCCCAGCCTGAAGGTGGGGCAGAGGCTGTTTAGGGGCTGCACTCTGGGCCCTGACACCGGCCTTGCCTTCACGCTGAGGTAGCACTTGGAGATTTACCTTGTAGTAACATTGCCTTGGAGTGGTGCTCAACACCGCTACCCATGGCCATTAACATTTATGGCACAATTCATTTAGGATTTTATGAGTCCTTCATATTCCCTTTATGAACCCAAACAAGAAATGTCAGTGCTGGGAATAGAAAATGCTATGCACGAAAATCCCTTTGATTTCTTTCTTTTTTCATATTAATATTCACTAAACTTCTAAAACCCAGGAGAACAGGGTCTTGTCTCTCAAACACTGCACATCTTGGAGGCCACTGAGCACCCTCCAATTGACTCTCTTATTTCAGCCTGCTACTGACTTCTTTTATGTGCTTTGGGAGAATATAATTTAGGCATAAAGACTTGATATGCCGTGACACATAAGGACATCAATGGGGTTGCTTTGCTGTTTAACCCATCCTAGTGCCATATTAACCTTAGACCTGCAACACACCATGGAGTTTTCTATGTCTTGGAATGAATGTCCTCAAGTGAGGCTATTGCTAGAACAAACACATTCCCAAAGGCAGGAGGCTACCTAAAAATGGAGGAAGAGGACGTGGAGGAGGAGGGGGGAAGAAGAGGAGGAGGAAGAGGGGGAGGAGGGGGAGGAGGAGGAAGAAAGAAAGAAAGGAAGGAAGGAAGGAAGAGGAAAAGAAAGAAAGAGAGGAAGGAAGAGAGAGAAAGAGAGAGAGAGAGAGAGAGAGAGAGAGGAAGAGGAAGAGGAAGAGGAAGAGGAAGAAAGAAAAACTTATTTCTTCCTCATGTGAAATCTGTTTGGAAGGTTTTCTGGGTAATGAAAAAGGTCCTGGTTTCACCATGTATTCACTCCAAGGACCCCCTCCTCTCATCTGCAAACAGGAGAGGAAGGAATAGAGGATAGCCATGAAAAAGTTTCTGTGGATCTATCCTGGAATAGGGCCCATCACAGCTACCACACTGCAATTCTGGAACTCAGCGCGTGGGCATGTTGACTGCAAAGGATGCTGGGAAATACATTAAAAGCGATACAAGTTTCACAAGCACAAAGCCCATCCCTGTCCACGGTG
The DNA here is from genome assembly GCF_021556685.1 of Rattus norvegicus. Lineage (NCBI taxonomy): Eukaryota > Metazoa > Chordata > Mammalia > Rodentia > Muridae > Rattus > Rattus norvegicus. The sequence goes on along the minus strand of NC_141541.1, from coordinate 124,802,126 downwards.
TTCCTATATCAGACAAGACAGACGGGGCTCCTACAGGTACGAAGATACTGTTTAGCCAGATAGATGTTCAAACAGATGCGTGGATAAGAGTGGCAGTGATGGAAAACCTGAGCGGGAACAGTGGAAGCTAATGGACCCTGTGTGAGTGACGGGTGGGAGGGAGCTTCAGCAAGGATCATGGGAGGAAGGATTGCAAGAAGAAGAAACTGATCTCGCGAGCGTCAACCACGCAAAGACCCAGAGAAGAACTTTCTAGATGGAAAACAAATAGCAGGCAACACACAGGCTCAGCGTGCTCCCAGGGCTGAAAGGAGGTACTGTGGGCTCGAGCTGACAGACCGTGCTCAAAAGAGGAATGGATGAGCAGAGCAAGAAGCTCGGGTATTAAGGAGGGCTGGAGAACCTCCCTGGTGCTGCCAGTTCCGCATACAAGGATTCTCACACAAGGGTTTGCGCCTAGAATTTTGAATACAGTATCCCACTTGGTCTTGTTCATAAGTCTCAAAATGCATGTTACTCTTTTTCTCTTTAGAGACAAGAAAATAGAGGTGGAGGAAGTTTTAAGTTCTTCGAGGTCTTGTAGCTGATGAAGTAGCGGCCTCGACCTCTTCCAGGTCGAGGTGACAGACCAGAGTACTGCATCAAACAGAGGCTTTTAAAATAGTGTCTTTTCATTTTAAAAGTCTGTAGTAAACATGCTTTACTCCTCCCTTCAGAGATGAGTCACACACTTCACGTCAGTTAGGAACTGTTGCCGTATAACGGAGGTTGTAAAATGTAATCTAATCCATTTCGGATGCTGTCTTAGTTGCTTCCCCGTGCCGTGAGGAAGTACCCAAGGACGGCACTTTAGGGAATGGTTGACTGGGGCTCACAGCACCAGGGGACAGTCCATTAGAGCAGAGCCGGGGCAGGGTGGGAGGAGGGGGAGGATGGTAGCAAAGGCTTGAAGCACTGGCCACAGAACATCTGCAGTGAGGATGCAGAGAGGTGAACGCTCGCCAGAGTTCAGGCTGCTTTCTCTTTCCTCAGTCTAGGAAGTGGTGATAGTGACTTTTAGGGTGGCTCTTCCCACGTCAATTACCCTAATCAAGATTACCCCTCACAAGCCAACCTACTGTAGGCTCCTTCTAGATTTAACTAAGGAATGTTCACTGCAGTTGGCCTACCTTATTCCTCGTGGAGAACTGTCTAGCTTTCTGCTTGTTCGCAGTGCCCCAAGTCATTACTGTGTTTACGTTGTTGCCGTCTAACGTTTCTAAGTTCAGTTAATTAATTTGTAGCTTATTCGGATACAAGGATGAAGACACAAAGTCACAACCCATATGTATTCATTTCCTAGTAGGGACCAGACCACGGGAAACCCTCAGCCAACCAGGAACACTCTAGATGTTACTTCTGAACTCACTGAAAAGTCATTGTGTGTGCAGTTAGGTAGCAGTCATCCATTGCTTCATTTCCCATACCAGTATGGACTTCCTGGAGAACCAGGGCCTTTACAAAGTGCTGTTACCTGAGGAGAGCTGTCTATACTGGAAGCCTCTGTGGTGAAGCCTTGAAATTACTCAACGGCATGTCTATCTCCGTACAGGAAGTCCTTCACTCTGTAAATGCACGAAAGACTCAGAACATTTCAAAATAAGACTTTTTTTTCTCTTTCCTTTAAAGATAGAAGGAACGTTCTGGAAGGGTTTTGTGGAAGGGTCCACGAAAACTTAGGCACACATCAGACTCTATTCCAGGTTGTGTCTGTCTTGCTGTGAGAAAGCACTGATCAGACGTGGGAGAGGAAAGACTTCAGATGGTCTACAGGTTTCAGTCTTATCCTAGGGAAAAGCCGGGGCAGGAGTTCAAGAGAGACACTAAGAAGAGGCCGTAGAGAAATTAAGCCTACTTGGCTTGTGGCTCGTGGCTTGCTGCTTCCTCACCTTGCTTTCTTATACCACCCAGAGCACGGCAGCCTGCACAGCACACAGTGTGTTGGGCTCTCCCGCATCGATCATCAATCAAGACTCCACAGACTTGTTCACAGGCCGATCTGTTGGAAGCCAAGTCGTTAACTGAGGTCCCCTCCTCTGAGACTACTCCAGTTCGTGCCAGTTTGAGGAAAACAAACCAAGAATAGGTTTTGATGTTAGTGTTGCTTGTCTTTTAAGAAAATTAAGGGATTTTTTAGATGAAGTACCTTTCACTCACCGTGCATCTCGATTTCTCCATTTCTGTGTCGCCTTATAAGGGTGTCATGGTGCAATGACCAAGTAATGTGGGGTTCAAGGACCTAAATTTGTGTCTCAGTTTTGCCAGTTGATTTGTTTGATGGCTCTGGGAGAAGTCATTCGTAAATCTTGGCCTGTTCTTTTTTCTCTGAAAATTATAACACAGATGAAATATTTAATAAATACTTAGTGCTTTATTAATGGAGACCTGCTAACGTGATTGAAATCGAACTGTTGTAATTGAGTCTCGAGCTCATCAATTTTGTCTTAAAGGTAACTTCCATCTGGCTTGCACGGCCCTGTCTATTCCAAGTCCTTAGGTCATGCCTGCATTAGCCTAAATCCTGCCGTTTCTTATTTTCCTTCTTTTAAAGTTCCCCATATAACTCTTCTAGGACCAAGGAGTGACTTTTTAAGTGAACTATGGACAAATTCATGGATGTCTAAATCTATATCCTTCTGTAAAATCCGGCAGTTTCCACTCCTTCATTTTTCATGCCCGTCTTTACTCCTCTATGTCCCTGCATCCCTTCTCCCGTGACAAAGCATCCTCCCTGTTTCCCTGCGATTGCTTTGTTTCCCAACTCAGAGTCAACTGGCGCCCACTTCCAGGAGTGAGACGTGTTGTTCGACGCCCTTGTCATCTTGAATTATCTGTGGTACCTCTTTCTCTGGCAAGTTCTTCTTGGCTCTGTCGTATCCATATTGGAGCAATAGGATGCTCATCACACTGTCACGTGGATTTATTTCCTAGAGGAAATGTGACTTAAATGGCAAACTGCCTCTAATAAGTTTTCAAAAGCCACTATATCTTCCTTAGCTCATCCATTTTCCTTTCGAAAACTATCTTGTATCACTTGATGTTCCAGGAGACTGGACCGGCAGAGATCAACAAAGCATCACCATCGCAGGACTTCTGACTTGAGCAGTGTACCTACAGACCATTAGAATGTACAATCCTGATACGCAGAAGTCAGGACAGTGGCATGGAATCTTGGGAAATGGAGTTTGCCACCCATGGAGACAGCCATCCTAATAGACACCACAGCAAGCCCTAGTGCTCCCCACGTAGTTGAGCATCTATCGGGAAAGAGTTGGAGTAGATGAATTCTTGTCTCTGTTCGAACTCCATCCTTCTAGAACCTTCTATGGCATCCTGAATTTCTGCTACCTGCAAATTTACATGCTAGCTCCACAGAGAACACATCTCTGACACCCACCGCTATGACACCATAAAGAGGTTTTACTTCTTATACTGTGCGATTGAAAGCAGTACTCTGTGTTGTGTTGACTGGACTGTAAGATCACATCTGGCTTCATCCTAAGTTCTGTGATCAGCTACTGATGTCTTGTATGGTGAGTAAGAGGAAGTAGGGTTATGAACGACACATGTGTACTCTCCTATTCTTCGTTTTCTTTTATTTTATTTACTGGATATTTTATTTATTCTCATTTCAAATGTTATCCCCTTTCCCAATTTCCCCACCACAAACCCCCTATCCCATCCCCGACCCCTGCTTCTATGAGGGTGCTCCCCAACCAACCTACCCACTTCTACTTCATGGTCCTGGCATTCCCCTACACAGGGTCAATGAGCCTTCACAGGACCAAGGGCCTCTGCTTTCACTGATGCCAGATAAGGCCCCTTCAGCTCTTTCAGTCCTTCCCCTAACTCCTCCACTGAGGACCCTGCTCTCGGTCCAATGGTTGGCTGTGAGCATCTACCTCTGTATTTGTTTGGTTCTGGCAGAGCCTCTCAGGAGACAGCTGAATCAGGCCCCTGTAAGCAAGCACTTCTTGGCATCTGCATTAGTGTCTGGGTTTGGATCCCCATGTGTGGCGGTCTCTGGATGGCCTTTCCTTCAGTCTCTGCTCTGCACTTTGTCTCTGTATCTCCTTTAGACAGGACCAATTTGGGGTTAAAAATTTGGAGATGAGCAGATAGCCCCATCCCCAACAGGAGGCCTTGCCTCACCTCTGGATATGGTCTCTACAGGGTCTACCACCCCTTTGCTGGAAATTCCAGCCAACCTCATCCCAATTAGGTCCTGGGAGCCTCTTGCTTTCCTGGCATCTGGGACTTTTTGGTAGCTACCCCCAGTTCCCCGTCCACCTCTGCTACACACCTCTGTTCAATTTCCTGATCCTCTGTACATCACCTCCATCTCCTCCCATACCTGAGCCTTCCCTCCTCCCCTCTCCCCCTCTTCTCTTCTGCCCAACCCCTCCCACCTTCTACCTCCTGTGAGTATTTGTTCCCCCTTCTAAGAAGGACTGAAACAAGCACACTTTAATCTTCTTTCTTCTTGAGCTTCATATGGTCTAAGTTGTACCGTGGGTATTCTGGGCTTTTTGCCTAAAATTCACTTATCAGTAGGTACATACAATGTGTGTTCTTTTGTGACTAGGTTATCTCACTCAGGATGATATTTTCTAGATCTAGCAATTTGCCAGCGAATTTCCTGAAGTCATTGTTTATAATAGCTGAGTAGTACACCATTGTGTAAATGTACCACATTTTCTGTATCCATTGCTCTGTTGAGAGGCATCTGGATTCTTTCCAGCTTCTGGCTATTATAAATAAGGCTGCTCTGGATATAGTGGAGCATGTGTCCTTCTTATAGGTTGGAGCATCTTTTGGGTATATGTTTATGAGTGGTGTAGCTGGGTCCTCAGATAGTTCAATGTCCAATTTTCTGAGTACCCTCCAGGCGGATTTCCAGAGTGTTTGTACCAGCTTGCAATCCCATCAACAATGGAGGAGTGTTCCTCTTTCTCCACATCCTCCCCATCATCTTCTGCCACCTGAGTTTTTTAACTTTGCCATTCCAACTGCTGTGAGGTGGAATCTCAGGGTTATTTTGATTTGCATTTCCCTGATGACTAAGGATGTTAAAATTTCTTTAGGTGCTTCTTAGCCATTTGATATTCCTCATCTGAGAATTCTTTGTTTAGCTCTGTACCCCATTTTAATAGGATTATTTGCTTCTCTGAAGTCTAACTTCTTGAGTTCTATGTATATATTGGATATTAACCCTCTATCAGATGTAAGATTGGCGAAGATTATTTCCTAGTCTGTTGGTTGCCATTTTGTCCTATTGCATCCTTTGCCTTACAGAAGCTTTGTAATTTTTTAAGGTCCCATTTGTCGATTCTTGATCTTAGAGCTTAAGCCATTGGTGTTTTGTTCAGGAAGTTTTCCCCTGTGCCCATGTGTTTGAAACTCGTCCCCACGTTCTTTTCTATTAGTTTCAGTGTATCTGGTTTTATGTGAAGGTCCTTGATCCACTTGGATTTGAGCTTTGTACAAGGAAATAAGAATGGATTTGTATTCTTCTACATCCTGACTGCCAGTTGAACCAGCACCATTTGTTGAAAATGCTGTCTTTTTTCCACTGGATGGTTTTAGCTCCTTTGTCAAAGATCTTTCTTGATTGTTCTGTAATACAGCTTGGGGTCAGTGATGGAGATTCCCCCAGAAGTTCTTTTGTTGTTGTTGTTGTTGTTGAGAATAGTTTTCACTATCCTGGGTTCTTGGTTATTTCAAATGAATTTACAAATTGCTCTTTCTAACTCTATGAAGAATTGCATTGGAATTTTGATGGGGATGGCATTGAATCTGTAGATTACTTTAAGTAAGGTGGACATTTTTACTATATTAATCCTGGTAATCCATGAGCATGGGAGATCTTTCTATCTTCTGAGATCTTCTTTGATTTCTTTCTTCAGGGACTTGAAGTTCATGTCATACAGATCTTTCACTTGCTTGGTTAGAGTTACACGAAGATATTTTACATTACTCATGACTATTGTGAAGGATGTTGTTTCCCTAATTTCTTTCTCAGCCTGTTTATCCTTTGAGTAGAGGAAGGCTACTTATTTGAGTTAATTTTATATCTAGCCACTTTGCTGAAGTTGTTTATCAGCTATAGCTGGTGGAAATTTTGGGGTCATTTAAATATACTATGATATCATTTGCAAATAGTGATATTTCGACTTCTTACTTTCCAATTTATATCACGTTGGACTCCTTTTGTTGTCTAATTGCTCTGGCTAGGACTTCTAGTACTATATTAAATAAGTAGGGAGAGAGTGGGCAGTCTTGTCTAGTCCCTGATTTTAGTGGGATTGCTTCAAGTTTCTCTCCATTGAGTTTGATGTTGGCTACTGGTTTGCTGTATATTGCTTTTACTGTGTTTAGGTATGGGACTTAAATTCTTGATCTTTCCAAGATTTTTAACCTGAAGGGGTGTTGAATTTTGTTAAATGCCTTTTCACCATCTAATAAGATGGTCAGGTTTTTTTTCCCTTTGAGTTTGTTTATACAGTGAATTCCTTTGATGGATTTCTTTATATTGAACCATCCCTGCATCCCTGGGATTAAGCCTACTTGATCGTGGTGAATGATCATTGGGGTGTTCTTGAATTCAGTTTGTGAGAATTTTATTGAGTAGTTTTGCATTGATATTCATAAAGGAAATTGATCTGAAGTTCTCTTTCTTTGTTGGGTCTTTGTGTGGTTAGGTATAAGCATAATTGTGGCTTCATAAAATTAATTGGGTAGTGCTCCTTCTGTTTCTATTTTGTGAAATAGTTTGAAGAGTATTGGTATTCTTCTCTTTTGAAGGTCTGATAGAATTCTGCACTAAACCCATTTGGTCCTGAGTTTTTTTCTGGTTGGGAGACTTTTAATGACTGCTTCCATTTCTTTAGGAGTTATGGGAGTGTTTAGATGGTTTAGCTGATCCTGATTTAACCCTGGTACCTGGTATCTGTCTAGAAAATTGTCCATTTCATCCAGGTTTTCCAGTTTTGTTGAGTATGGGCTTTGTCGTAGGATTTGATGATTTTTTGAGTTTCCACAGATTCTGTTGTTATGTCTCCCTTTTCATTTCTGATTTTGTTAATTTGGATACTGTTTCTGTGCCCTCTGGTTAAGTGAGGCTAAGCACTTATTTATATCTTGGTGTTTTTCTCAAAGAACCAGCTCCTGGTTTTGTTGGTTCTTTGTGTAGTTCTCTTAGTTTCTACCTGGTTGATTTCAGCCCTTAGTTTGATTATTTCCTGCTTTCTACTCCTCTTGGGTGTATTTGCTTCTTTTTGTTCTAGAGCTTTTAGGTGTGTGTCAAGTTGCTAGTGTATGCTCTCTCCAGTTTCTTTGTGGAGGCATCAGAGCTCTGAGTTTTCCTCTTAGTACTGCTGGCTTGTATCCCATAAGTTTGGATATGTTGTGCCTTCATTTTCATTTTCATGGAGATCTGATAGGATACATGGGATTATTTCAATCTTCTTGTATCTGTTGAGGCATGTTTTGTGACTGATTATGTGGTCAATTTTGGAGTAGGTACCATGAGGTGCTGAAAAGAAGGTATATTCTTTGGTTTTAGGATGGTATGTTCTCTAGATATCTGTTAAATCCATTTGGTTCATAACTTCTGTTAGTTTCACTGTGTCTCTGTTAAGTTCCTATTTCCATGATCTGTCTGCTGGTAAGAGTGTGGTGTTGAAGTCTCCCACTATTATTGTGCAAGGTGCAATGTGTGCTTTTAGCTTTAATAAAGTTTCTTTTATGAGTGTGATTGCCCTTGCATTTGGAACATAGATATTCAGAATTGTGAGTTCATCTTTTTTTTTTTTATTAACTTGAGTATTTCTTATATACATTTCAAGTGTTATTCCCTTTCACGGTTTCTGGGCAAACATCCCCCTCCCCCCTCCCCTTTTTTATGGGTGTTCCCCTCCCCGTCCTCCCCCTCTTGTTGCCCTCCCCCCAACAATCTAGTTCACTGGGGGTTCAGTCTTAGCAGGACCCAGGGCTTCCCCTTCCACTGGTGCTCTTACTAGGATATTCATTGCTACCTATGAGGTCAGAGTTCAGGGTCAGTCCATGTATAGTCTTTAGGTAGTGGCTTAGTCCCTGGAAGCTCTGGTTGCTTGGCATTGTTGTACATATGGGGTCTCGAGCCCCTTCAAGCTCTTCCAATTCTTTCTCTGATTCCTTCAACGGGGGTCCTATTCTCAATTCAGTGGTTTGCTGCTGGCATTCGCCTCTGTGTTTGCTGTATTCTGGCTGTGTCTCTCGGGAGAGATCTACATCCGGCTCCTGTCTGCCTGCACTTCTTTGCTTCATCCATCTTGTCTAATTGGATGGCTGTATATGCATGGGCCACACATGTGGGGCAGGCTCTGAATGGGTGTTCCTTCAGTTTCTGTTTTAATCTTTGCCTCTCTATTCCCTGCCAAGGGTATTCTTGTTCCCCTTTTAAAGAAGGAGTGAAGCATTCACATTTTGATCATCCATCTTGAGTTTCATTTGTTCTAGGCATTTAGGGTAATTCAAGCATTTGGGCTAATAGCCACTTATCAATGAGTGCATACCATGTATGTCTTTCTGTGATTGGGTTAGCTCACTCAGGATGATGTTTTCCAGTTCCAACCATTTGCCTACGAATTTCATAAAGTCGTTGTTTTTGATAGCTGAGTAATAATCCATTGTGTAGATGTACCACATTTTCTGTATCCATTCCTCTGTTGAAGGGCATCTGGGTTCTTTCCAGCTTCTGGCTATTATAAATAAGGCTGCAATGAACATAGTGGAGCACATGTCTTTTTTATATGTTGGGGTATCTTTTGGGTATATGCCCAAGAGAGGTATAGCTGGATCCTCAGGCAGTTCAATGTCCAATTTTCTGAGGAACCTCCAGACTGATTTCCAGAATGGTTGTACCAGTCTGCAATCCCACCAACAATGGAGGAGTGTTTGTGAGTTCATCTTACTAGATTCCTTTTTCTTTGATGAATATGAAGTGTCCTTCCTTATCTTTTTTGATAACTTTGGGTTGAATCTCAATTTTATTCGATATTAGAATGACTACTCCAGCTTGTTTCTTGGGACCATTTGCTTAGAAAGAATTTTTTTTCCAGCCTTTGACTCTGAGGTAGTGTCTGTCTTTTTCTTTCAGCTGTATGTAGAAAAATGCTGGGTCCTGTTTACATATCCAGACTGGTAATTTATATCTTTTCATTGGGGAATTGAGTCCATTGATGTTGAGAGATATTAAGGACCAGTGGTTGTTGCTTCCTGTTATTTTTGTTGTTAGATGTGGAATTATGTTTGTGTGACTATCTTCTTTTGGGGTTGTTGCAAGAAGATTATTTTCTTGCTTTTTCTAGGGTGTAGTTTCCCTCCTTGTGTTGGAGTTTTCCATCTATTATCCATTTTAGGGCTGGATTTGTGGAAGAATACAATATAAATTTGGCTTTGTCATGAAATATTTTGGTTTCTCCATCTATGGTAATTGAGAGTTTTGCTGGGTTTAGTAGCCTGGGCTGGCATTTGTGTTCTCTTAGAGTCTGTATGATGTCTATCCAGGATCCTCTGGCATTTAGAGTCTCTGTTGAGAAGACTGGTATAATTCTAATAGGTCTACCTTAATATGTTACTTGACCTTTTCTCCTTACTACTTTTAATATTCTTTCTTTGTTCTGTACATTTGGTGTTTGATTATTATGGTGAGAAGAATTTCTTTTCTGTTCCAATCTTTTTGGCGTTTTATAGGCTTCTTGTATGTTTATGGTCATCTCTTGCTTTCGGTTAGAGATGTTTTCTTCTATTAATTTTGTTTAAAATATTTACTGGCCCTTTGATTTGGGAATCTTCACTCTCTTCCCTACCTATTATCCTTAGGTTTGGTCTTCTCATTGTGTCCTGGATTTCCTGAGTGTCTTGGGTTAGGAGTTTTTTGCATTTTGCATTTTCTTTGATTATTGTGTCAATGTTTTCTATGGTATCTTCTGCCCCTGAGATTCTCTCTTCATGCTTTTGTATTCTGTTGATGATGCTTGCATCTGTGACTTCTGATCTCTTTGCTAGGTTTTCTATCTCCAGGGTTGTCTCCCTTTGTGATTTCTTTATTGTTTCTATTTCCATTTTTAGATTCTGAATGGTTTTATTCAATTCCTTCACCTGTTTGATTGTGTTTTCCTGTAACTCTTTAAGGGATTTTTGTGTTTCCTCTTCAAGAGTTTCTGTCTGTTTACCTGTGTTCTCCTGTATTTTGTTAAGGGGGTGATTTATGTCCTTCTTAAAGTTCTCTATCATCATCATGAGATGTGATTTTAAATCAGAATCTTGCTTTTCCGGTGTGTTGGTGTATCCATGTCTTGGTGTGGTGGGAGAACTGGGCTCTGATGATGCCAAGTAGCCTTGGTTTCTGTTGTTTAGGTCTTATGCTCTCTCGACATCTGGTTATCTCTGGTGTTAGCTGGTCTTGCTGTCTCTGACTGGAGCCTGTCCCTCCTGTAAACCTGAGATCCTGTGGACCTGTGATCTTCAGTGTGTCAGCACTCCTGGGATGCCAGCTTTCTTGGGGCAGGATTTGGGCATGAAGAGCTTTGGTACAGTGTTATATCTCCTGGGTGCAGATGGAAACTGGAAACTCCTATTTTAGTCTTGAGAATAACTAATAAGTTATTCTAATCTTAATTAAAATAAAAACAAGAATTATGAAAGAAAATACATGCCTTATAAATCAGAGTGTCATTTTAGGGGTGTTTCCCCTCCTTAAAAATAAAATCCAGATCTCAATGGTTTAATTTTTTTTAGTAACTGACTTACTTTCTATATCGAATAAAAATTTACCCTCTTGGGCTAGACAGATGGCTCAGTGGTCAAGAGTACTACTGACTGTTCTTCCAGAGGTCCTTAGTTTAGTTCCCAGCCACCACATGGAAGCTAGGCTCACAACCATCTATGTCCTATTCTGGTATGTCTAGAGACAACGACAGTGTCCTCAGATACATTAAATAAAATTAAATAAATAAATAAATATTTTTCAAAAAATCCACCACTTACGTCTTTTGGGCAGTTCCAAGGGTAAATCCATTTTCAGTTGCCTCGAATTAGATTTCCCATGCTCTTCTCCCAGCCTTTTACCCATTGTAGTAGCCCTGAGGTGTGCCTCCTTCACTAAATCATACGTTCTTAGAGGACATGCACCACCACAGTGGAATGCAGAGCCTTGTTCCAACAGCTAATACAGGCTGGGTGTATGGGATGTTTACTGAGGACACACTGAGTGTGGAGGAGAACAGAGACACCTTGTTTAAGTTGTTTGTCTGTCAAGGACTGCTCAGAGGGTTGCCACTGGTGGGCCATAAACAAGATGTAAAAGAATGTCAGATATCCACCCAGCCCTGACAAGTCACAGGGAAGGAAGGTTTAGAAGTGATGTTATTTCGCGAGTGACACTTTATGACTCTTACCTAGTACTCCATAAAGTGTTGGCTTTTCATTTACACAATGAAAATGCGTGTTAACCTATTCATAGAGACTACTGGAGAAATGTAAAGTCAGTCCGATGGATTGAAGTCTTCAGTGCCAAGGATGAACATACCTTCCGGCTTATCTCAGCATGTCACGGCCTTTCTGAATGGAATTCAGGCTGTAGGTATAGAATTCATTTATGCAGATTCTTACGGAATAGCCCATTGTAACTCTTGTAATACATTTAGTCTCCCCCTCCCCTCCCCCCCCCCCCCCGGTTTAATAAAAACTCTGGAGATTGATAATTTCCTATTGTGCCTCTGTCTTCCTTCCTTCCTTTCAGCCTTTTTTACACAGGGCAGGCTACTCCCATTGTTGGGTGTAACTTGGTGAAAAATGTCATCATTCATTAAATTGTTTAGAGAAATATTTCAATTCTAGGAAGTGCTTCCTTGAAGCTCGTGCTCCTGGACTTTTAAAGCAGAGACATCTTTCTGCCTTCACCAGGGCAGCCAGCTCCATTTCAGCCAACGTTGTAGACTGAAGTATTGATTATAAAGCAAAACAAAACAAAAACAAACAAGTAAACAAAAAACCTCCTTTGAATGTGGAAACTTCAAGTGTTTTGAATTATAAAGTCAGTGCCTGGCCTCCAAACTTCAGCAAAGTTATTTTGAATGTCATGAACTGAGTCTTGGGAAGTCTTCCTTCTTTTCTTTTCCTTCAGCGTGTACAACATTCTGCAGGGACACAGTTGTTGACTTTTTAAGCAGCCATCCATAGGCCACCTACCTCAGAATACAGTGCAGTTCCACACGCCCGGGTGTGAACTCCTTAGAACAGGTTTGAGGTGGATCTGCTTCATTCTGAGGTGTGGTAGAGGAGTGAGCACGTTCGTGATGAGTGGATCTCACTTATCCAAACCTACCATGCAGGGGTCTGGGTCAATGGCTGAATCAGCAAGCACTCTCCCCGCACGTTTGAGGACCTGAGTCAGATCATCAGCCCCCACATAGGAAGAACAGCCAGGTGCAATGCCCCGTCTGTGACCCTAATGCTGGTGGTGGAGAGATGAGGTAGCAGAAGGAGGATCCCTGGTGCTCAGTGCCCAGCAAGCAGGACCAAGTCAGTGAGTTCTAGATTGAGTAAGAGACTCTGTCTCAAAAACAAGGTAGAGAGCAGTGGAGGATGACAGACACCCAGTGTAGACCTCTGGGCTGCACCCATGCGCGCGCGCGCGCACGCACACTAGCTCTTTCGTGTCGCATAAACAAAATAAATAAAAGTAAAAAAGAACATTGCATGCACATATACACACACATTATCAACCTGATTTGAAGTATGTAAATGTCATTTCCTTAGTTAACCTAGGCTAGGACTTTGAGAATCTTTAAGCAAAATCAACTAATATGCAAAGAGGTGACCTAAAAGGCAAGTAGAGAGAAAGAACTAACAAAATGCCATGCATTGGCTCAGTTCTTTGAGAATTTAAATTCTGAATTATTACAAAGAGAGATGCAGGGTGTCCAGAGGGCCCCCTCACCTCCTGACCAGAGCTCTGTCTGAGGAGCATAGCGGATATTGCGCGCGCACAGAGTCTAAGTCTCTAAGAATAAAATTTCTAGCATTTTTTATAGCCATGAAAAATGTTCTGAGACCGAACATCCATGAACTTCACATGATTAAGTAGGAGGGGGATTTTCCCCCTCCAGGGTAACAGCTTCCTTCCCGTGGGTCTATTGATATAAGCTTGGGATGAGTTTGTTTTATGATGTAGCTTAGCTGGCTTCTCCCTTGGTTGAGGCTGGAAGCTGGCTTTCTTTCTCAGCTTTCGTGAAGCCCCTCTACGTCGATGGCTGGAGAGTAGGTGCTAGCAGTTCTTGAAAAATCACACCTTAGGGGAACTATTGAGAGGCCTTTGAAGAAGTTATTTTTATTTGTGCATATTTCTAAAATAAATATGTTTTGGTAGTAACTGTGGTTAGCACACATGACAATTTATGCCCTCCCGGTAAGAACAGTCCCCCAAGGGAGAATTCCCCTTTGTAAGAAAGCTGAGAAAATTTAAGAAGTACAAAAAATAAAAAGAAAGAGAAAAAGGAAAAGATAATATTCAAACCAAGGCTCAGCATGTGCCGTGTTGTTTATTTCACATATTTGCTTAGTGTCAGTGGGAGATTTGAGGTACGTTATTTTATCTACTTATCACATTCCCGGAGAGATAATAAAATTAATCAGAAAAAGTAGGCTATAATCTGAGGATCTTCGGCAGTTTAGTGAGATTTAAATAATATCTCTATTTTATCTAAGCCATTCATGTTTGCTAAGCGTGTTTCTAGGTCAGTATCATCTTGTTTCCATGAGTACTTGGTATTTCCTAAGCCATTTGAGGCCATTAGTTCACCATTATGAAGATAATTCTGTGAAGTCCACAATGCCATGTTGTCTAACGGAGGAAGGTGAGGGGACCAGGAGCCTGGAGTACTTAGTGGGAAGAAAGGAGTCTATTCAATGCTGAGTTGCATTGGTTTGGGCTTTTTCATTGTTGAGCTACTCTGCCTTCAGAAGCCTACCGTTTGCACAGGTCTCATTCTTATGCAGGTCGTTACGAAACGGGAACAGTTCTTGGACATACCATGTCTGGGTTGAGCCCTATTTCAACATTATTGGTAACAGCTAAAGGTTTGTATGTGTTGGGGGGGGGGTTGACATGTTCATGTGTGAGGCTGTACCTCTGTGTGCTAGTGCATACATACATATGTGTACATGTGTGTGGATGCTGGAGAACAACCCTATCTCTATTTTCTAAGGCACCTTCCATTCTCATTGGCCTGGAACTCTCCAAGCAGGCCAAGCTGGCTGGCCAGTGATCTACCTCTCTCCTCCTCCCCAGCACTGGGATTACAAACCTATCCTCATGCGCAAAACTTTTAATGTAGGGACAGTACATCGAATTCTGGTCCTTGGGCTTAGGCTTGCAGTGCAAGCATTTTATACAAACAAAATTCTTTAAACATTACTTCATTGAGCAGGATGCTATATCAGTAGTTTGGAGATCAGAAGGTCAGAGTTGAAACACACAAGCTGACCCTGTATCCTAAAACCACAGCTTAAGTCCAAACAGAGCTCTGTGTTCTCTCTCTCTCTCTCTCTCTCTCTCTCTCTCTCTCTCTCTCTCTCTCTGTCTCTCAGTGTCTGTCTGCATCTGTTTCTCTCTCTCTCTCTGTCTCTCAGTGTCTGTCTGCATCTGTTTCTCTCTCTCTCTCTCTCTCTCTCTCTCTCTCTCTCTCTCTCTCTCTCTCTCTCTCTCTGTTCCTGTTTTCCAGCACACAGTGTGATGAGAAGAATTCATCTACGTAGAAAGAGCAGAGGAAAGGCCATCATTAATCAGGGTATTATAAAAGCCCTGTCCTAATGCTTCAAATGACTGTTGAACAAATATAATTAAGCTCTGAGAGTAACTCATCAGATTCAGATCATTATATGTTATACATTATAATTTAATCCTTTGGGGTTTGAGTATTACTATAAGAACAGTGCTACTTAAAAAAATGTGGTGTTTCACAAATCAAATGATTAGTAGTTCTAATTTGGTAATGATACATCTCCTAGAGTAAGCTAAGCAAACAGAGTGTGCCTGCCTTTTGTGTGTGGCTCCTGGCCAAGAGCGTGTCTCTCTGGTGCCCTGATGCTCTTGGAGTACGCTGTCTACGAGCCAAGCTCGCTGTGCCCACTGGGTCTCATACTTTGTTTCTAGTCCTGCCCTTCCAGCCCCTATGACTCACCTGACACTGCTTCAGCTCCATGCATGTATGTGTATTTATGTGTATGTGTGGTGTGTGGACACACCTATGTGTGTGGGTGCCCATGCAGATGTGAGTGCATGTATGTAGAGGCCCCAGGTTTCTGTTACATGTCTTCTTGGTTGCCTTCCCACCTAATAAATGGAGGCAGACTCTCATAATCAAACCCAGAGCAAACTGATCGGGCACTCTGACTTGCCAGCTTGCTCTGGGCATCCTTCTGCCTCTGTTTCCCCACTGCTTGGAGTAAAGCTGCATGGCTCTGCCTATCATACATCTACATGAGTATTCGAGATTTAAACTCAGTTCCTACGTCTCTCAGTTTCTCTCCCCGATTGCTCGTGATTTCATATCTGTTCGCTGTTACTGGTATGCCCTGCAGATCTTTAGAAATTTCAGATGCAGCTGGCATACTTGAACAGGGTCTATGGAGTCAATAAGAATTTTAAAGCCAAGGTTAGAAGTGCTGTAATTCAGTGGCGGCAGTGACTCGGGTCTCAGAAATGAGAGGCTGTTCTGCAGATTAAAACGGAATCAATGTATGCTAAGTGACTAGGTGTCTGCATCCTCCAGGCAGCTTGGTCAGCCTCCCTTGGCTTCTGGGTCTGCCTGAATCTTCCAAGCAAATACTGTGCAGATATCTCCACCACCTTAAAATTCGGTATCTGTGAGAACTCTGTTCACTTTATTAAGGAGCAAAAGAGCTTTGTAAAGGAACACCATCCATCAACAGGAAGCGATGAGATTTTTTCCTCACACACAAAATCCACCAGGGCCTTCGTTCTCCACTACAAGCTGTATACACTCTCCTTCCCTGGTTCTGTCGAGTCTTACTTATATGACTGGGCCACAGTTGAATGCCACCTAATTTTAAGCTCAAAAGCCCCAAGTGGACCCCTCTGTAAAAAGTATATCCAAGCTCAAAAGCAAAATGATATATTTCAAAATGAAACTAATGGTGGGAATTTGTGCATAACGCACACAATGATTTAATTGATGGTTCACAGTGGTTGTGTTTGGAGTTGGCAGGGCAAGACCATGAGCAAAAGGAAGTTCAATTTAGTCTGCTAAATAACTCACCGGATGGAAATTTCCTTTCCCACCTCCGATCTTCGTCTCGCTTATGAAGATTCCTATGACCCATATGTGAACCTCTAGGTGAATCCACACATCACTGTGTGTCACTGTGTTAAACATGTGAATACAGGACATTTGCCAAGTTCTCACCCCTCCCCAAAACACCTAGTTCTTGAGTAAGTGTGCTATGTCAGCATTCCACAAGGGCTGCTCTTCACACCATGTGTCAGCATTACCCAGGGGCTGCTGTTCACACCATGTGCACACCCTTTACATGTTTGCCATGACTCTCCCTTCCCCCCGGAATGATAATGCTCCTGTAATTTTAAAAAGCAACACCACCACAGGTATTTTAACAAAAAAAAAATTGTGACAAAAAGACAGATTTCAGTAAAGTGCTTGCTTCATAGGCAGAGAACCGGAGCTCAGAACCGGAGCACCGGGATAGAAAACGATACACTGTGACACATACCCAGTGAGAGACCCCAATTCAAAAATCAATCAATCGATCAATAAAGAATGGAACAATTAAAGAAGGGATTAAGACCTTGCTGTTAACCTCTGGCCTCCACATTCACACTCACGCCCACACAAACACACCCACATACATACAAGTACACACTCAGGAATATGTGTGTACCCTTTATTTTTTGAGATTATAATAAAATTACATTTCTACTATACGCCCCTCCTTGTTCTTTTTCAAATCATAGCCTCATTTTTCATTAATTGTTATCACACACATACAGACAGACACACACACTCATAGACACACACACACAAACACACACACATAAACACACAAACAAATACAAACACATACACACACTCCTAAAATAACCCACTCAGTCTGTATAATATTGCTTCCATGTATGTTGTCAAGGCTGACCATTTGGTACTGGATAACCATTTGGTGTGCTCTACCCAGGGAAGACTCCAGCCTGCCTTGGTTGCCTATAGCACTTTGTTGAGGCCTCCCAGACACTTCCCTGCCCATATCGGCAGGACTACTGTTGTCCTTGTTGAGCTCATGTATGGACAGTCGTGTTGGCGAGGCTCTCTGGGTGCAGCTTCTTACATTTCTAAGAGTCACAATCCCACAGCAAACACCTTGATCCTTTACCTTCTACAACCTTTCTTACATTTTCTCATCAGGATTTTGTATGGACTTTACACATATCACTTTAAAATAAAAGAAGAGGGGCTGGGGATTTAGCTCAGTGGTAGAGCGCTTACCTAGGAAGCGCAAGGCCCTGGGTTCGGTCCCCAGCTCCAAAAAAAAATAAATAAATAAAATAAAAGAAGGAAAGAAAACTCAGCCTCCTTCATCATGTACTCAAGAATGTTGGCTCCTGCTAGGCTTAGAAATGTTAGCTTGGCATTCCACACCACTGGAAGGAGGGTGGGTAATAGCTGCTGCCCAGACGGTCTCCTCTACTTGATTTACCATTCTGTCTCCTCTTCTCACCATCCTCTCTACTCCCACCACCACCCACAGCATGAAGAGAATGCCTCTCCTGACTCTTCTGTGGAGTAACCTAACCACCTTTCCCAACCGTGGCCAGGAGAGTCTACTGAGGCCCAGCTGTACTTACCAGAAAGTGCCCACAGTACAGCCTGCCCTCCCTCAAGCAGGGACTGTCACTAGGACCACATAGAATGAAATTTTCAGGACAAGAAGGAGCTTTTGTTTGATATAGAGGAGGCTGGGTCGCAGAATGGCTTTGGGCCACTCCTCAGTTGAGTGCTGTCAGGAATGTTCACAATGCTAAGTGAGCGCCTGGGCTGGGTCTTCTGGATGCATGCAAAGGTGGATCACTCCTCAGGTCTTGCAACATACTCGAGTGAAACGTGACTAGAACCCCATTTTCCTGAAAGCGAAGAGAGGTCAAGTCATTCAGCCAAGACTTCACAGCTCTCAGAGACTAGCCTATGCCATGTCACTCAATTACCAATCTCATTGCTGTGACAAAATGCATGGCAAATGTGACTTAAGGACAGAAGAGTTTATTTTGGCTCATGGTTGAGATGTGCACAGTCCTTCGTGATAGGAAGGCATGGTGGCAGGAACATTGTGTGGCTGGTCACAGAGCATCCACAGTCAGAGAGGAGAACGATGAATGATGGTACTGAGATTGCCTTCTCCCAGACCAATGCTACCCCACCCACATTTATGGTGTGGCAACTTGCCTTCTTTGCAGACATGCTCACATATCATCTCCAGACATCCCTAGACCACGTCCAGTAACAGTCAAGAACCATTGTGTGCTGCACAGGAATGAGAAAGGTGCAGGAGACTGGAAATAGAAGTGATTTATGCAAATTATGAACATATCCCACCACCCATAAAAGGAAAGAACCATCCAGAAGTTGATACTTCATATTCATTGGCGAGAACCTAATCGTACCATTAGACTTCCTTACAAGAGTGACCAATCAAGATTTTATCTTGTGATCCTGGCCAACTGAGTTTCCAACACTGTATGAAAAGCAGGTAGATTAATCGAAGCTGCCAGCCCCTCTTTCTGAAATGTACAACCTCCCTCCTCCCTGTCATCAACTCTCAGAAGCCATGCCTTCTCCACTGTCTTTCATCAGCCCAGGAGTCACAAAGATCTGACAGTGATCTGGAGCAATAGTTCTAGTAGCTCCAGCCTCCTGCTGGAGTTACACCCTGGCCTATGTCTTAATCCCCTGCCAGACTCTTCATAAGCATTTCCCATGATGCTGTATGCATGACTGGACCAAGAGGAGAAAGTGCAGACCCAACTTCCTTCGGACCTAGCCCAAGATCCGTCACTAACATCCAGTTTCCATGTGGTAGATGCCCAATCTTCTGTGGGACAGGAAGGGTCATATTATGAACCATTTAGAATACACTGTCAGTTAAACACCCGCATATAAGTATCTATCCATGGGTGACTAGTGTTAACCTAGCAAAATTAATAAAACAGTAATTATGTCCAATATCTGTGAAGTCTTTGCTGTTTAGCCTTAAAGGTGTTCACTAAGATTGTCTAATGGAATGTTCTAGCAAATCTGTGAGACACCGTGTTCACCACAGATGCCCAGCTGCATAGCCAAGAGGGCATACCGCTTCACTGCCTTCTGGACTTGTGATAGCGTCGTTTCTTAATTCTGATTCTCACTTCATAACAGAATCCTTAAAGTGACTCCGGAAGTAATCGCGAACAGCATCTTAAAGACGGTGACCAAAGACACAAGACAAAGAGTAATGCTTCTTTCTCTAATCCTGGAAATGCAGATTATCAGAGTATGTCTTGGTAGACGTATTTCTTTTTTACTTCAGACCATTGGCTTCCAGGAATTTCCCAGAGGCAGGGCAATGGAGTCTCCATGATTCTTCGCTTCCTGTGGCACTCAGCGTGTCAGCGCGTCAGTAGTGGGTCTTAGCCTCCCGCTGTATCAGACCCTATCAGTATGATTCTATTGGTGTGACAGACTGACGGAATGATATATGGAGTGCATAGAAGCTTGGCATATGAGGTCTAGACTACAGTTTAGAGAAGGAGCTGCCCTTCAAGGGCAAAAGAGGCATTCCTGTGTTTGGGATGGTTAAAACTCAAGTTATCTGGTGTAACAAGAGCAGCAACACCACAGGGCTATATAAATTCACCCAGAAAGAAGGTATTTTAAAACCCAAGAGGATTTTGAAGAGACATAGGGTCCCTCGACCCCTTCCAGCATCAGAGAAATGGTCCAGTTAGCTGGAAGATGGTCAGATAGCTGGGCAGACACCCAGAAAGGGATGTAAAGCAAGTAAAGGGATGATTCTAAAAAGGAAGCGTTGATAGATGTTCAAATACCTGATTGACAGTCCGAATTAAATAACAATTAAGGATTTAGTGTAGAGATTCAGGAGAGGGCAGGTAAGAGCAGCTTGGAGGTGGGGAGGAGCTTGAGTAGGGAGCAGGGCAGGAGGCCGCAGAGGCTGGCCAGAAGGGGTTCAAGAGAGATTGAAAGACTGTCTTTAAGGACAGCACCTAGAGGGGGGCCTTTCAATAGGTTTATTGTAAAGAAAATGAAAGAAGTCATTGCAAACCGTAGGGGAGTTAACCCAGCATGCTGCAGGCTCATAGAAAAGAAAGGGGAAATATGCCTGACTTCAGAGTAAGGAGCCTGGTGGGATACTGCACTTGGGAGAAAGATGGTGAGTTCAAGGCCAGCCTCGGATGCATAACAAATTTTATGCAAGCCTTGGCTACCCTACCAGTTACAGGTCAACCTGGGTACACAGTGTATTCCAGGCTAGCTTTGGTTGTATGATGAAGCACTGTCTCCAAAGGGGTCGTTGGGATAGGCAGATGGCTCAAGTGTCTCCCACCTAAGCATGATGGTGTAAGTTTAAATTCTCAGAACAGACATAAAAACACTTGGGGTGGGAGTACATCTATAATGCTAGTGAGGGAGACGAGACAAGCACAACGTTGGAGCCTGCTGACCACTAGGCTAGCCAGTGGGGGTGAGTGCCAAGTTCAGTGAGAGACCCTGTCTGTAAAGATAAAAGATCAGTTGGAGAAGACGCCAACAGTCAACCTCTGGGTTCCAGTTATGCACATGTTCAAGCTTACACACACACACACACACACACTCATACACAGGCACACACGACACACGTACTCACATACTCTCTCACGCACACACTCACACACTCACAACACACACTCATATACTCACATATACACACATGCACAGGCACTCACACTCACATGTGTACACACACAATTAGCTCAGAAAAAGGGAGGGAAACTACATAGTTAAAGACAGGAAACAGGGAGGAGTCTTCAGTGGTAGCTGCCACAAGGATCCACATTTGCTCAAATCTTGCTTGCAGCATCAGTGATCAGCTACAGTCAGGGATTATAAAGGGGAAGGGGGGACAACCGTGAGACTTAACAAATAAACTGACTCTGAGATGACACATGGGTGTGCACATGCGCACACACACGCATTCATACACACACACTCACATACTCCTCTGCATTAGCACAGGTACATCATTCCAGAAGTATGAAACCTTGAAGGCCAAGCTGAGCAGCTCATAAATATTCATGAGGACCTCACGTTGATCTACTTGCTAGACTGTACTCAAATATCATGGTAATATCGCACAGAACCATGAATTTTGCTGTTTGGCTGTAAATTATCTGAAGATCCAGAGAGGCCCCTGTGAAGTTTTATAACAGAAATGAACATGCCAGAACTTACCAAAACAAGGGCAGACTCATTCACAAAACACGGATGCCCTTGATAGCTTGCGGGGGCACCTGCCCAGGCAGGGAGAGCGCCATTTTCTAGAGTTTACTGTAGAGCTTTTCTTCTTTAACTTGGATTCAATGATTCCCCAGTTCCCGACTGTCACCAGAAGCAAAAATCGGCTTTCTTTGTTCTTTATAGAGCGCTCAGGCACCAGATCCTGTAGTTGTATAGGCCAAGCCAGTGTGTCTGCCTCTTAGCACTGGAGAATGGCCATGGACAACGTGTGAGTGAAGGAGTATGTTTCACTCAAACTGATGACTCTGGTTTTCCACGTTAGAGATTTGAAAGAATAAAAACATATCTATCACATATCTGACAGGTGAGCCTCTCACTATTCAGTGGAGGAAATGATAGAACGGTTTCTCTCTTTTTTCCTTTCAATTTTTCTTTCTTTCTTTTTCTTTTTCTTTTTTTTTCTTCATGCTGTGTTTAAGAACTGAAAGAAACTTAGGCATGCGGCCTCTTTAATTCCCCCCTCCCCTTCTCTTCCTTTCTTGTCCTCTCCCTTCTTTTCTTTCTCTTTGTAGTTCACAGGGTCTCATGTAGCCCAGGCTGCCTTCAAACTCACTATGTAGTCAAGGTTACCTTGAACCCCTGGTTCCCTTTCCTCAGCCTACCAAGTGCTGGGATTACAGACATGCACCTTCCTTCAGATACGTATCCATCTTTAAACAGCTCAGCTCATCAGCGTACATCAGAAGGGAGGACCCTCATTTCTTACAGAAATCCCAATTTCAAGTCAAGGAGAACATATGTGCTTTTGTCTATGTGTTGGCAGGAGGCATACATTTTAAGGACTCAATAGAGAGAGTTACTCTAAAATGCTTCCTTTAATTGAACCTGGTCAATACATGCTTTCTCACAATATAAAATTATATTCCAGGGGTGGCAAGATTGTTCAGTGAGTAAAGACGCTTGCTGCTCTGTCTGATGACCTGAGACATCTTTCTGGAAGCCACAGAGGGGCAGAGAGAACTGACAGCTACAAACGATACACCTTGGCACATGTGTATCCACATGCCCAGTAACTAAATAAATATTTTTTTTAATTATTAGGCTATCTTCTGGAAAGCGCTTAATTGATATCACTAGTAATGCTTCGTGGTCCTTTGGGAAACAAATCTTCAGGCTGCCTTGACAGTCTTTTACGGCCTAACTAACCAATGTCAGATCATCGCCTCAGTGAGAACTTGACTGCTGCTACAGCGAGCCGCTCCCTCCCCTCCCTCACTTAAATGCCAGTGGGAAACACAAGTGCTTAGTTCAAGTTAGTTATTCTCATGAGCATCTATTCTTCCTCTTCTCCCCCTTTGGAACACCGCCCTTCTCTTAGTTTAAGGTTAGTGTGTTTACGGTACAAGTCCCCCCTTTCTTTCTCACTATGAGCCTGTCACCCAGAGAACCTTACACTGCAGACCCAGGCAGCCCAAACAAACTCTAGTTCTAGATTTAACTGGAACAGCTGTCAGATGCCTCTTCTTCATGGCCGTGGTCTTGGAAATGAGATGATTGTTTCTCTTTCACGAGGGCTGAGCCTTCCTTTGGAAAACGGAGCTTCTGGAGAAAGGCAGTTCCTGGTTAAACTGACATAAGAGAAAGAGACCAGCCTGCAGTCTCTACATTTCAGTCCCAGCTAGAAGCTCCGATCTTAAGAGCCATCAGATCCCTGTTGGTGAATGAGAAACACCTCTCACTGGCTATTCACCGCTATTCAAGTTGGCCATGGCAGTGACATCAAGACACATATCTGTCCAGTTTTGACGTAACACCACAGTAAATCTCGGGAGAAAAACTTTACAATTATAACTCTCTAAGGGAATAAAGCAAAGTTTTCATAACCGATGTCAAATGAAAGAAAGGGATAGGGGAAAAAAGGAAAAACAAGGGGGAAGAGGAAAACATGACGGGAAAGCACCCAGGGTTCTGATTTAGACCTTTCCGTCCCCAGAGCCCCCAGGTTCCCTCCTTTCCTCTTCCCAGGCAGTTGCGCCTGGAGAGACCGAGATCTTGCTCCTTTCTGCATCTTTCCAGGTTCTAACACTCAGTACTCAGCCTTTGGACATCACTTCCTGGCAGAAGAGCCAAGCAGGAGCCAGGAGCTTTGCCCAAGGAGGGCAAGGCTGTAAACAGGCGGGCGCTGCAGAGCACAGAAGCGCCACACCATCCCCTGCAGTCCACATATGTCTACTTCAGAGTGGTCTTAACCTGGCTCACATTTCCACATCACTGTTCATCACTGAAGGAAGTCAGGACAGGAACTCTAACAGGGCAGGAACCTGGAGGCAGGAAGTGATGCAGAGGCCACAAAGGGATGCAGCTTACTGGTTTGTTCTGTCTGTTTTCCATTTTTGTTTTTTTTTAAATTGGGTAATTTTTATTCACATTTCAAATGTTATTCCCTTTCCTGGTTAAACTGACATAAGCCCCCTATCCCATCCCCCTTCCCTTTCTTCTAGAAGGGTCATATATATATATATATATATATATATATATATATACACACATACATATACATACATATATATACATATATGTATATACATATATACATATATATGCATACATATACATACATATATACATATATGTATATACACATATACATATATATATATATATATATATATATATATATATATATGTATGTTATATACCCATGCAGGGCAGGCTCTGAAGAGCTGTTCCTTAAGTATCTACTTCAAACTTTGCCTCCAAAACCTCTCCTATGAATATTTTTGTTCCTTTTAAGGAGTGAGGCATCCACATTTTGGTCATCCTTCTTGAACTTTATGTGGTCTGTGGATTGTATCTTGGGTAATTTGAGCTTTTGGGCTAATATCCACTTATCAGGGAATGCATATGATGTGTGGTTTTTTTTGTTATTGGGTTACCTCACTCAGGGTGATATTTTCTAGTTCTATCCATTTGCCTATGAATTTCATGAAGCCATTGTTTTTGATAGCTGAGTAATATTCCATTGTGTAGATGTACCACATTTTCTGTATCCATTCCTCTGTTGAAGGGCATCTGGGTTCTTCCAGCTTCTGGCTATTATAAATAAGGCTGCTATAAACATAGTGGAGCACGTGTCTTTGTTATATGTTGAAGCATCTTTTAGGTATATGCCCAGGAGAGGTATAGCTGGATCCTCAGGCAGTTCAGTGTCCAACTTTCTGAGGAAACTCCAGACTGATTTCTAGAATGGTTGTACCAGTTTGCAATCCCACCAACAATGGAGGAGTGTTCCTCTTGCTCCACATCCTCACCAGCATCTGCTGGCACCTGAGTTTTTGGTCTTAGCCATTCTCACTGGTGTGAGGTGAAATCTCAAGGTTGTTTTGATTTGCATTTCCTTTATGACTAAAGATGTTGAACATTTCTTTAGGTACTCCTCAGCCATTCGTTATTCCTCAGATGAGATTTCTTTGTTTAGCTCTGTACCCCATTTTTAACAGGGTTATTTGACTCTCTGGAGTCTAACTTCTTGAGTTCTTTGTATATTTTGGATATAAGGCCTCTATCTGTTGTAGGATTGGTAAAGATCTTTTCCCAATCTGTTGGTTGCCGTTTTGTCCTAATGACAGTGTCCTTTGCCTTACAGAAGCTTTGCAGTTTTATGAGATCCCATTTGTTGATTCTTGATCTTAGAGCATAAGCCATTGGTATTTTGTTCAGATAAATTTCCCCAGTGCCCATGTGTTTGAGACTCTTCCCCACTTTTTCTTCTATTAGTTTGAGTGTATCTGGTTTGATGTGGGGGTCCTTGATCCACTTGGCCTTAAGCTTTGTACAGGGTGATAAGCATGGATCACTTTGCATTCTTCTACATACTGACCTCCAGTTGAACCAGCACCATTTGGTGAAAATGCTATCTTTTTGCCATTGGATGGTTTTGGCTCCTTTGTCAAAGATCAAGTGACCATAGGTGTGTGGGTTCATTTCTGTGTCTTCAGTTCTATTCCACTAATCTACCTGCCTGGCTCTGTACCAATACCATGCGGTGTTTATCACTATTGCTCTGTAATACTGCTTGAGGCCAGGGATGGTGATTCCCCCAGAAGTTCTTTTACTGTAGAGGATAGTTTTTGCTATCCTGGGTTTTTTGATATTCGAAATGAATTTGCAAATTGCTCTTTTTAACTCTATGAAGAATTGAGTTGGAATTTTGATGGTGATTGCATTGAATCTGTAGGTTGCTTTTGGCAAAATGGCCATTTTTACTACATTAATCCTGCCGATCCATGAACATGGGTCTTTCCAGCTTTTGTGATCTTCAATTTCTTTCTTCAGAGACTTGAAGTTCTTGTCATACAAATCTTTCACTTGCTTGGTTAGAGTCACACCTAGGTTATGTTATTTGGGACTATTGTGAAGGGTGTCATTTCCCTTATTTCTTTCTCAGCCTGTTTATCCTTTGAGTAGAGGAAGGTTACTGATTTGTTTGAGTTAATTTTATACCCAGTCACTTTGCTGAAGTCTTTTATCAGGTTTAGTACTTCTGTGGTGGGACTTTTGGGATCACTTAAATATACTATCATATCATCTGCAAATAATGATATTTTGACTTATTCCTTTCCAATTTGTATCCCTTTGACCTTCTTTTGTTGTCTGATTGCTCTGGCTAGGACTTCAAGTACTATATTTAATAAGTAGAGAGATAGTGGGCAGCCTTCTCTAGTCCCTAATTTTAGTGGGATTGCTTCAAGTTTCTCTCCATTTAGTTTAATGTTGGCTACCTGTTTTCTGTATATTGTTTTTACTATATTTAGTTATGGGCCTTGAATTCCTGATCTTTCCAGGAATTTATCATGAAGGGGTGTTGAATTTTTGTCAAATGCTTTCACAGCATCTAATGAAATGATCATGTGTTTTTTTTTTCCTTTGAGTTTGTTTATGTATTAGATCAAGTTGATTGATTTCCGTATACTGAACCATCCCTGCATAAAGGAAATTGGTCTGAAGTTCTCTTTCTTTATTGAGGTTTTGTGTGGTCTAGGTATAAGCACAACTGAGGCTTCATAGAAGGAATTGAGTAGTGCTCCGTCTGTTTCTGTTTTGTGGAATAGTTTGGACAGTATTGGTATGAGGTCTTCTATGAAGGTCTGATAGAATTCTGCACTGAACCCATCTGGTCCTGGCTGCTTTTTGGTTGGGAGACTTTAATAACTGCTTCTATTTCTTTAGGAGTTATGGGGTGGTTTAGATGATTTAATCTGATCCTGATTTAACTTTGGTATCTGGTCACACGTACCCAGGATCAGCTCTCTGTTCCCAGATCCAGCTGAAAGAAAACAGGTCTACAGGAGTGATGACACACAGGCCATAGTATAGGAGAGTCAAGCCACTGTCAGAGACAGCAAGACAAACTAACACTAGAGACAACCTGATAGCTAGAGGCAAGCACAGGAACCTAAGCAACAGAAACCAAGACTACTTGGCATCATCAGAGCCCAGTTCTCTCACCAAAGCAAATACCAGATTTCCAAACACACCAGAAAGCAAGATTTGGACTTAAAATCACATCTCATGATGATGATTGAGGACTTTGAGAAGGACATAAATAACTCCCTTAAAGAAATACAGGACAACACAGGTAAACAAGTGAAGCCCTTAAAGAGGAAACACAAAAATCCCTTAAAGAATTACAGGAAAGCACAATGAAACAGGTGAAGGAATAAAAAAACCATTTAGGATTTAAAAATGGCAATAGAAACAATAAAGAAAGCACAAAGGGAGACAACTGTGGAGATTGAAAACCTAAGAAAGAGATCAGAAGTCATAGATCCCAGCTTCACCAACAGAATACAGGAGATAGAAGAGAGAATCTCAGGGGCAGAAGATACCATAGAAAACATTGACACAATGGTCAAAGATAATGTAAAATGCAAAAAGTTCCTAGCCCAGAACATCTAGGAAATCCAGGACACAATGAGAAGATCAAACCTAAGGATAATAGGTATAGAAGAGAGTGAAGGCTCCCAACTTAAAGGACCAGTAAATATCCTCAACAAAATCATAGAAGAAAACTTCCCTAACCTAAAGAAAGAGATGCCCATAAACATACAAGAAGCCTACAGAACTCCAAATAGATTGGACTCGAAAAGAAATTCCTCCTGTCATATAAAAAACACCAAACACACAAAACAAAGACAGAATATTAAAAGCAGTAAGGGAAAAAGGCCAAGTAACATACAAAGGCCGACCTATCAGAATTACACCAGGCCTCTCACCAGAGACTATGAAAGCCAGAAAATCCTGGGCAGATGTCATACAGACAGTAAGAGAACGCAAATGCAAATGCAGGCTGCTATGTCCAGAAAACTCTCAATTAACATAGATGGAGAAACCAAGAAATTCCGTGACAAAACCAAATTTACACAATATCTTTTCACAAACCCAGCCCTACAAAGGATAATAGATGGAAAACTCCAACACAAGGAAGGAAACTACACCCTAGAAAAAGCAAGAAAGTAATCTCCTTGCAATGAAATCAAAAGAAGAGAGACACACAAACATAATTCCACATCTAACAACAAAAATAACAGGAAACAGCAATAACTATTCCTTAATATGTCTTAACATCAATGGACTCAATTCCTCAATTAAAATACATAGACTAACAGACTGGATATTTAAAAAGGACCCATTATTTTGCTGCATACAGGAAACAGACAGACACTACCTCAGAGTAAAAAGCTAAAACAACTTTCCAAGCAAATGGTCTGAAGAAACAAGCTGGAGTAGCCATTCTAATATCAGATAAAATTGAGATTCAACCCAAAGTTATCAAAAAAGATAAGGAAGGACACTTTATAGTAATCAAAGAAAAAAAAACCTAGCAAGATGAACTCACAATTCTGAATATCTATGTTCCAAATGCAAGGGCACTCACATTCATAAAACTTTGTTAAACCTAAAAGCACACATTGCACCTCACACAATAATAGTGGGAGACTTCAACACCCCACTCTCATCAGTGATCAGATCATGGAAACAGAAACTAAATAGAGACACAGTGAAACTAACAAAAGTTATGAACCAAGTGGATTTAACAGATACCTATAGAACATTTCATCTTAAACAAAAGAATATACCTTCTTCTCAGCACCTCATGGTACATACTCCAAAATTGACCACATAATTGGTCACAAAGAAGATTGAAATAATCCCATGTATCCTATCAGATCACCATGAACTAAGGCTGGTCTTCAATAACAACAAAAACGACAGAAAGCCCACATATACATGGAAATTGAACAATGCTCTACTCAATGATAACTTGGTCAAGGAAGAAATAAAAAGAAATTAAAGACACTTTAGAATTTAATGAAAATGAAGGCACAACACACACAAACTTTTGGGACACAATGAAAGCTGTGCTAAGAGGAAAACTCGTAGCTCTGAATGCCCACCTCCAAAAGAAACTGGAGAGAGCATACATTAGCAATTTGACTGCACACTTAAAAACTCTAGAAATAAAAGAAGCCAAGACACCCAAGAGGAATAGAAGGCAGGAAGTAATCAAACTCAGGGCTGAAATCAACCAAGTAGAAACAGAAAGGACAATACAAAGAATCAACAAAAGTAGGAGCTGGTTCTTTGACAAAATCAACTAGATAGATAAACCCTTAGTCAGACTAACCAGAGGCTGCAGAGAGTGTATCCAAATTAACAAAATGAAAAGGGAGAGATTAACAACAGAATCTGAGGAAATTAAAAAAAAATCACCAGATCATACTACCAAAGCCCATATTCAACAAAACTGAAAATTTGGAGGAAATGAACAATTTTTTAGACAAATACTCAGTCTGCTTTCTAATAGAACCTCCAGCAGGGGATGGCCCCGCCCACAATGGTCTGGACCCTCCCCCATTGATCACCAATAAGAACACGCCTCACAGGCAGATCTTTTGGAGGCATTTTTCTCCATCGAGGTTCCCTCCTTTCAGATAACTCTAGCTTTTGTCACATTGTCATAAAGCTGCAGCACACGGTTGACCACACCATCACACTGCTCTCTCCTAGGAAAACCTGCATGCCTCCTCGTTCCTGATGCTGATACCCACGCTGGTAGATAAGAACATGGTTAGTACTGCGGATTTGCTTAGATCTCGGCTGCTTTAGCCACTGGCTGTGTGACTCTAGCACACTCATTTCCTATTCGTCTTATTCGTCTGCCAGTCGAATGGTGGATGCTGGCAGTGTCTACCCAGACAGATACAACAAAAAGAGTTAACTTGCTAATGTGATCCAGACGTAGCATAGGATACCACCATGGCTAACACCAATGTGTGTCGCATGCGCAGAAGTACAGAAAACATGGACACTTCCTCCATGTTCACTTAAAAATTCACCTGTCATTTTTATATTAGAACTCGTTGGGTGTTCTCATTCATTAGAGTATGTGACCCTTTGAGATCACCTCTAAGATACTAGAAAATGGAGCAGCTGGCTTTCCATTCATGCCTTATTTCCCTCGATCTACCTCCCCCTTTCTTTCCTCTCTTCTTTACCGCTTTCAGAGGGTTTGATAGTGCTGTAGTTAGAATTTTTTAATTAATTACAAGTTAAATTCTAAGTTAGTTGAAACATACTATCTGGCTGCACGGGTAGAGCTTTGGGTCAGTGGATCCTAGTTCCCAGTTCTGTGGGAACCAGGATCAGAGAGGTTCAATATCTCAGCTGGGTATGCCACCAAGGTTTTGCCTTCAACTTGACATAACCTAGAATCTCCCAGGAAAAGAGTCATAATGAAGAATTATCTAGAGGGAAGGTAACTGGGAATGTGTCTAACAGAGATCGTCTTGATTGTTAATTGCCCATTATGGGCAGCTCCATTCCTTAGGCAGGCTGCCCTAAACATATAAAACAGCATAATCTAGTTGAGAACAAAGAGAAGCGCATATGATTACATACATCATTTCCTCTGCTCTTGACTGCGGCCGTAATGTGACATATAGCTTCAGTTCCCACCTTGACTTCCTCTCAGTGATGGACTGTAACCCCCAACTGCAAGCCAGCGAACCCTTTCCCCCAAGGTTGCTTTTTGTAAGGACATTTTAGAACAGGGGGCGAGTGTGCTTGGAACAGCAGGAAAGGGGTAAAAGGACTTTCTTTTATTTCCTTGATGTTTTCTCTATTCACAATGAAATGAATGTGCTTATGAGAAAAAAAAAAAAAACGAAATGTTTTTAGAGAAATAGGCTTTACTCAGTGTAACTAAAGTCCTGTAAAACAAGTTCAGTGTCCATAACACTCATCTATGAGAGTTACGTGATGGCAGATGAAGTTAGAAGAAAACTTAATTCTTCATTATAACAACTATAGTCTTTACTTTTCATGCTTGAAAAATTTTAAGAAATTTAGTAATATTTTATTATTCTATATTCTAAAATTGTATTGGGATTTATGATACATGGTCTGGAGAGAGACAGCTCAGTGGTTAAAAACTCTAGGGCTCTTGCAGGGACCCAGGATCAGTTCCCAGCACCTACATAGCTACTTGCTCCAATTCCAGAGGATCTGATGCCATCTTGTGGTATTCACAGGTACTGCACACACACAGTGCATATACAACATACAGGGAAAAAAAACACCCACACAGTTAAAATAATTTAAAAAAAAAATGAAGTCCTAGAATTCTGTGTGAGTTACTAGTGAATTAAGTAGGAGGCAGTGGTAATGGAATATTCCTAGCCCTGAGTCACGGAAGAAAAGCATTCTGTACAGCCATGGTTAGCCATAAGAAAGTGTTTATGAGTTTAGGAAGCTGTCAGAAGGTATCATTTTACTCCTTAGAGTAGTAAAACTCCTGCAAAGCAGTGGCATATATGATACTACATCATAACCATCTTACGGGGCTGCTAAAATTCCTTTTAATTTAGCAAGAATCTCTTCTTATGCCAATCTCACCAAGCATTTCTGGGCATGTAGGATTTGTTTTGCTCTTATTAAAATAACTATCAATAATGATAGAGACAGTTCTATATACATATATATGTATATGCACACACATACACATATATGAGAGATAATTAATTCTAGTTGTGCATAATGATAGAAGCTGAATAGGAAACAACTGTAAGTGAATAAACCTTGATTATTTCCCCTGAAGAATGTGAATAGTGTGCTTCATATTATTCTCCGAATGTCAATAAGAAAAAAGTCTTTACAGTCTCTCTTTCTTTGGTAAGAGATATGACATAGAGGTTTAAAGTATGCACTGATCTTCCAGAGGACCTGAGTCCAGTTCCTAGATCCCACATCAGGTGGTTCACAAGCACTCGTAACTCCAGCTTCAGGGAATTGATGCCCTCTGCTAAACTCCCAGGGAGCGCCCACCTTTGCATGCACAGGGTATGGTGAGTGCGTGTACTTTATGAGAAATAAGGTAAGAGAAGTTTAACAAGAAAGTTGGCTACATTGTAGCAAGTGTTGGCTGGGTAATCCATCCACTAAACACAAGTCGTTAAACATTATTTAATGTCCATCTCAGGTTCTGCCATTGCCATAAACAGAATCATGCTCTACACACACCCACCCCACCCCTTCTCTTTGGGTCCACAGCACACGGCCCAAGAATCATAAAGCAGAGAAAATAGAAGAGACAGCCTTCAAGCCAGCTGCCTATTTCAAAGGTGGAAATCAATCTCTCTGTTTTAATCTGATAAGCTGATGGGCACCGCCATTCTGGGCTTCTTCATTTCTATTGCAAACACACAGCTAGCACTGAACAATACAAGTGCAAGACAGATGAAACCGGACTTGGCCAAACGGAATGCTCCTGGCGATCGCCTTCACAAAAGGCTGTAAAGTGGATGTCTCACGTAAAGAGGCAAGGTACCCTTCCCTCTGCACAGCTCTGGTGCAGTTGTGCTCTGGGGTCTGACACAGAAAACATGGCAGTGGGCAAAGCCATTTAGGTCATTAGGAACTGTCAGAGCCGGTGTTTGCACTGAGAGGCTCTGACAACTCAATCCTCTTGTAAATCTGTCATCCCCATGTGGTCTGAGGATGACAATGGTAACAATGGCTTTTTTGCAGAGTTGTGTGTTTTCTGGAGAAAGGAGAAAAATGGGAGAGCAAACACACAAACCTGGACTCAAATGACAAAACCAGGACACATCAACTGTGGGTGCTGCTGTGTTGGTAGCTTGCCTGCCTAGCAGTCAGGAGATCCTGGGTTCTATGGCCTGCATGCTTACCATGAATATATATCTATATATCACCTATATACCTATATATTTATATATCTTATATCTAAATATATCTTCACACACACACCACACACCACACACCACACACACACACACACACACACACACGGTGACATACACCAGTGATCTCAGCACTTGGGAAGCAGAAGCAGAAGGATCAGGAGTTCAAGGTCATCCTCAGTTACATGCTGAGTTCAAGACCAGTCCGGGATATATGAGATACCATCTCATAATAGATATCGTCTCAACCAACAAAAGAAACAACAGGCAAGCGCTCGTTTGCATCTATATGGATATGAGGATGCAGACGAGGGAGAGTGAGCAGTCCTGGAAAGCTGGAATGATGGGACGTGATTTGTTGGGAGTCGGTGACAAGGCAGCACATTTCCATCTCATTTGAATTCCACTGTGCAGCAGAGGAGAGGTGTAAGCAGGATTTCTTCCATAGGGTCTATCTTTTAGTGGCAGCGTGAGTGAGAAACTCGTGCGTACGCCGTGTGCTTCTGAAATCAGACTACTGCTAAATGCTTCAGGTTTTCCTCCAGCAATATTTCTCTTCTCTGCTGGTCTTTTATCATTTTGTTGAGATATATTTTTCTCCCTCCCCTGCTAGTGAGTCTGCCCCTATGATTGTTTAGTCTCAGTTCCTAGGAAACTGCTTGGAATCTGTTAGTGGGTCTTAATAAATATCGGCTGGATGAGTTATTCACGAATGATGCATGAATATTTAAGTTGCTGACCTGGGAATCAACTCCTGTCTGTGAAAAGCATACTCTTTTTGAATTGCTACCAGACAGCCCAGACCTAAGGAGGTTCAGTGGGCCAACATGAGACATGCAAAGGGAGAGACCTGACCTTCTGTCACACTTTCTGACTTGCCAACTGCATACCCAACGGATCAGAGGGCGACAGAGTACTGGGTGAAGCCGGCTGGGTACAGACAAGGTAAGGAATGTGTAGAAATAATCTGAGCTACAGTGGGGGAGCGTGGGCCAAGACACCACCCATAGCTCTTTCTTTCAGTGTGAAACTGACACCTATTGTGAGTTCCACTCAGCATAAACGACTTTAAAAGAGCAGTAGCAAGAATACAACATACATTATTTTATTTACTCTCTCTGTGTGTGTGTGTGTGCCTGTGTGTGGTGTGTGTGTGGTGTGTGTGGTGTGTGTGTGTGTGTGTGTGTGTTTGTGTATATGTGTGTGGTGTGTGGAGTGTGTGTGTGTTTGTGTATATGTGTGTAGTGTGTGTGGTGTGTGTGTGGTGTGTGTGTGTAGTGTGTGTGTGGGGTGTGTATGGGGTGTGTGTGGTGTGTGTGTGGTATGTGTGTGGTGTGTGTGTGGTGTGTGTGGTGTGTGTGTGTGGTGTGTGTGTATGTGGTGTGTGTGTGTGGTGTGTGTGGGGTATGTGTGGTGTGGTGTGTGTGTGTGGTGTGTGTGTGGTGTGTGTGGTGTGTGTGTGTGGTGTGTGTGTGTGTGGTGTGTGTGTGTGTGGTGTGTGTGGGGTATGTGTGGTATGTAGTGTGTGTGTGTGTGTGTGTGTGTGTGTGTGTGTGTGTGTGTGTGTGCATGTGTGTTCTCTCCTTCTACTGCATGGATCCTATAGATCAAAGCTAGG
Organism: Rattus norvegicus; assembly: GCF_021556685.1. NCBI lineage: Eukaryota > Metazoa > Chordata > Mammalia > Rodentia > Muridae > Rattus > Rattus norvegicus. Next base: position 124,767,651 of record NC_141541.1, on the reverse strand, counting down.
TCTCTGCTTTTAGTGACATGTTACCTATTGAACCATCTAAACTGGCCCCACAATGAATCCCTGATACCATTAAACATTATGTCTTGATATCTAACTATGAGAAGTCGGTATATTTCTGGATCTCACGTGTGAATAGCATTTTTATTACATAGTTTGGTCCTTTGTTCTTTTGAAAAACTCACAATGATTTTTTTAACAGCTCCAATAAAAAGTAGGGTGCAGGATAACAGTCCCCTTTTTTGAAGGGGACTGTGTGGTTGGTTGGTTGGTTGGTTTTTCTTTGGTTTGGTTCGGGGACAAGAGTTTCCCCTTTCCACTTAGGCAAGCTGACCTTTAACCCTGCCCCTAGCTGGCTGTGTGTGATGTGTGAGAGTGTAGGATGCATGCCAGGGAAGGGTCCAGATAAGGAAGAGGGAGTCAGATAACTGCCCGATACACAAGTATTCCTCTAGATTCTCTCATCAATCCTGCTCCTGCCCCCATAGTATTGCCCCTTCTCCAGTCTCCAAAGCTAATGTGTAATTCTGGAGCTCTGTAACCCTGAGGTATGTATTCACACACATACACAGCAAGATCTACACCGGCCAATGTACTTTTTAATTCGTGTGTGTTTTAGAAAGTAAGGAACTGAGCTGTTCTCAGTGGATTGCCTAAATAAGCTTTCTTCCCAACAACCTACCAGTTTCAATAGGTCTTTTTTTTTTTTTTTTGGTGGGGGGAATGATTTTTCTACTTAAGGGAGTTATTGTATCCCTGTGTTTTGAACAAATTAACCCAAAAGCCCAAACTGGAAAAAGAACTGATTATTTTAATGCATTTTAAGTTAAAGCATAATATTTACAGTTAGGAATGTCAGTCATGATCTCTAGTGTATGGTTCTGTGAGCTTTGGCACAGGTCCATGATCAAGTAACCATTATGCAACTTTCCACCTTCCGTATCGCTTCATAGTCAAGGCCCTGTCCCTGTGAAGTAACTATTTTTCTCTCTTTACAGTTTTGACTCATGCAGAATACCATGAAAATTAAACCACATAATATGTAACATTTCAAATCTACATTCTTTCATTTCTCTTATTTGAAGTTTATCCATATAACAGATTATATCAGTAGAACTTTTCTTTTTATTGGGTGAGTAATATTCCAGTGTATGGACATACCACAGCTTTTGGTTTTTTTTGATTCCATTCCCAAATTAAAGACTATTTTAGTTGATTCTTCACCTTTAAATTCAGAGAAACATGCCATAAACACATTTGTGTGTGTGTGTGTATTTATTTATATATTTCACATTTTTTTACTTCCTTTTCTTAAGTGCCTATGGGTATAGCTGCTGTTTTGGTATGTTTAAGCATATGTTTGATATATGAAACCACTTTAGAATCTTCCGGAAAGCTGTACCACTTTGGATTCTCACCAGCAATGATCCATCGTTAGCAACAAATCATAACCCTGACTGCCTCTGCTGTGTCAGCTTGAGACCGGGAAGTGTCCTTCCAACAGACCTGGGCTGCTACTGCATTCTGGGTTTCCCTTCCTAAAACTTGGGTTTCTAGGAAAACTAGCCATGTGGGGCCACTCTTTTTTTTTCTTTTTTTTCAGAGCTGGGGACCGAACCCAGGGCCTTGTGCTTGCTAGGCAAGCACTCTACCACTGAGCTAAATCCCCAACCCCTGGGGCCACTCTTCATTTGCATAATTGAAACTCATCTGTCTTCTCGTGAGTGTCTCAACAGACACTCTCTGCCTTGCCTTTCTTACAATTCCTCATTCACTGTGAGCACAAGTTGTTTAGTGTGGGGTGGCAGACCATGAGAGGAAGCCTGGTAATGTTGAGCTAAGGTTTGAAGTCCTGGGGACCCTGAGGGGATGGTATAGGAGCTTCACCTGCTCCCAGCACCAGGCCCCTGTCACATAGCCACAGCCCCCATAGAGAGAATTGTGGCCATCAGTCATGTAGGGGCAGCACCCCCAAGCCCTTCCACATGAAGATGAGGCATCCCTAACATCTCAGACCTAGCCAATAGGAAGCACCTACTGTCAGGCCCCAACCCACCCCAAACTGTATATGAGATCCTATTCAGAAGGGATGAAGGTGTATGAGAATTACTCCATCATCTGAGAGCATCTGTCACTCAAGAGCTGTAATACTGCCTGGGAAGAGAAGGTTCTCCGGAAGCTTTTGCCACCAGAAGGTCCCTGCATTCTGCTTGCTGGTTAACTAGCCAGCCCGCACCAGCTCAGCCAGGCTCAGGATCTCAGAGCTACAGTGTCTGTGGCAGTGGAGGAGCAGCAAGGCACTACCCCCCCACACCCGTTCTTGCCCTTTCCCCTTCCCTTGAACCCTCCCACGTGGCCAGGCCAGAGATCTCCACAGACAGTCTCCAGTCCACAGACCGGTGACTTAGCACATATGCGATTCGTGGATAGATCTCTTTTCGCAGTCTATAACTTGTTTTTCCAATCTTTTAACTGTGCGTTGCTAAAGGAGAAAAGTCTTTATCTTTATAAAATCCTGATTATCAATGTTTTCTTTTAGGTGTCTTGTTTATGCCGTATTTATGAAAGCACGCTCTCTCCCATTTTTTCTGTTTTGCCTTTAAATGAATTATTAGAGAGTTTTGTGCAACGGGTTTTGATCATATCCACCCCTTTCAGATGACCCCCTCATCCCCACCTTACCTACTTGACTTTGTGTCTTTTTTTCCTGCCCATTAAGTCCATCGTGAAACTCCTATTAGGGATGTGTGGGCTCCACTAGGTGTGCTCTTTGACAAACATTCCTGCCTATATTTTCTTGGTGTTTGTTTTTGTATAGGGGGCAAGATTGGGGTCAAGGTTCATTGTCTACCTGTGTTTCCCATACTCTCAGAACCATTTATTGAAGGTGACTTGTTCTCTAATCCTCTGTCTTCTGCCTGTCAATCGTCACCTTGTCTATTTTATTTGTGTGTGTGTGTTGTGTGTGTGTATTTGTGTGGGTGTACTTGTGTGTGTGTATATTTGTGTGTGTATTTGTGTGTTTGTGTATATATCTGTGTGTGTTTGTGTGCGTGTGTGTATATTTGTGTGTGTGTTTGTATGTGTGCATGACAGGCCAGAGGAAGGCACTGGATCCCCTGGAGCTGGAGTAACATGTATCATGAATTGCCCAGTGTAGGTGCTAGGAAACTGAGCTCAGGTCCTTTGCAGAAGCAGGAAGTGCTCCTAGCCATTGAGCCATTTCTCCAGCCCCAATTATCCTGGCATTTAAATATGTAAAACAATGTTTATCAGTCTGTAGAACAGCAAGTAATGAACAGTAAATTCTGAAAAGAAAAATAATATGAATTAATCGTGTTTGGCTTTCCATGTATAAAGGAATTAAGATCCAAGAAAACGTGGCGTGAAATCAGTGAGTTCCTAGTACTTTGCTTATATCAACTGCAGTTTCTTCTTTAGCAAAACAAAAGAACTGAATGTGTTTCAAGATGCACATGACATATCTATTCCTGTCTCCTATTACCTTAGAGGGAAACGACTTACTTATTGTCTTGTATGCATTTCAGGAGAGTGAGTATATTTCAGAGTGATCAATGTTCTTACTTTATGAAAGTTATCTTTCATAATCTATTATCCACACGCCCATTGCTGTTTCCTTTTGCACTGGCTTCAACCCCTGTGTTTCACATCTCCGCTCAGCCTCTCAGATCCTCAGCCAGCCTGGCTTTGCTCCCTGGGGAGGGATTTAAAATGATCTTTAGAGCTGACATGGCCCAGTGGGGAACACACTTGCTACCCAGCCTGGAGTTCAAGTCCCAAGACCAACAGTGGAGAGAGAGAACTGACTCCAGCAAGTTGTCTTCTGAGGTGCACACACACACACACACACACACAAAGAAATGTAGTATGATGTTCTAAATGCTATGCTGGTGAAGACTTAAGACTTGATCTGTGTTATTAAAGAATGCCAAAGCAGCACCTGGCACAAAGAAACCAATTATGGAATCCTTCCTGAGTCAAGTGTAGAAAACCTGGCCTCTGAGATTGTAGCCAAACTGATCAGGATAGTCACCTCCGTGTTTATTACAAGAGTCTGAAATAGCTCTTAGGCAAAGATTCAATACCATGGTCTTAGTATCCAGCCTTACCAACCCAAACCATACACAACAGTCAACCCAGAGGCATGTTGGGGAGGCATCTCGAAAATCATGGCCATGCTCTGGCACTAAAATTCACTCAAAAATGGGGTGCAGGTCAGTGGGGGGACACCTATATACCATGGTCAGAGCTCAGGGCTGGATGCTTTGCCTTGCAGAGAAAAAGAAACACCTACGAGAAAAAAAAAATCTATAAGGGATTTTATCATTGAAACCGGAAGACCTAAACTCCACCTCTCATTTCATAGGTGAGAAGATTAAAGCCTGTTTGCATTAAATTTCTCAAAGCCTTTTACCTTGGCTTCTAAGTCTTTCTTAAAATATTTCTTTAGCGCGAATGTGGCATTTGAAGCTTGCGCCTCATTTCCCGTCTGAGAGAGTTGACGGTATCGCATCCTCCGAGGATATCCGCGATGCTTCGCCCGCCAGGTCTACTGTAACATTTGATAGAAAACCGTAGCTCACCTAGGGCACACAATCCGGGTCCTTCTAGAAAGGCCCATGAAGGTTACCTTGAACGCACTACTTAAAATGTATGGGGGGAAAAATCTTATTTGGGATATTCCCATCGTAGCTCGAGCATCCTAACATCACCAACAGTCATTTGGTGGCTACACATGCAATTATTCAAATTCCGTCAAAACATACCCTACAAAGGTTTGACTGCCTCTGCAGTGCTGACTGAAATCATACTCAAGTTCCCCCATATCCCTCATGATGACAATCACGGAACGCCGGGGGGAAGCCAAATGACTGTAAGGGTAATGTGTCAAGGCCAAGGAGGCTCCAGGAGCCATGATGGAACTTGGCGTTGTTCTGAAACGCGAGGACAAGGGTCTTTTTCCTGTTAGCTCAGGGGTCTGTTGCTTTCAAACGTCTCACCCCTGAAGAAACCAGGCTACTTCTCCATGTCTCTCCCTCTGGGACAGAGAGCCGAGATGCTGTTCGTTGCTATGGTTTTACAGCCTCCGTGTTTTGATACCAGCCAGCACTTGAGTTCTCCATTCTCCTTTTCATGTGGGCTAGCCCTAACTAAATCACGTGATGCAGATCTTCCAGATGGCCCCTGAGAACTCTAAAAGTCACCTATTTTCTTTGTTTGGGTGCTATCTCTGAAGTCTCTCTTCTCTGGGCTTCTTGTATCATCCGGTACAGGGTGGTACCCTCTCACTCTTACCTCAGGCTATCCCTTTAGGTCAATGTTGCTGCCAGCTCTCTCTAACTCTCAGGCTATATCTTTTAGTGAAACTCCTCTTCCAGTTTCGAAGGGAAGCATTCCCTTCTGGGGTTGGAACATGATTTTAGTGCGCTCTTGTGCACTCACTCACACACACACACACACACACACACACACACAAAGAGGCATGTGTGTGCACACGCACACAATCAGGTGTGCATGAGCTGCTCACACATAATGTGCACAGAGGGAACATAGCTGAAGGACAACCAGTCTTTCTAGCTTCAGTTCCTGCCTTTGCCATGGCCGTGCTACTCTGAACTTTTTGTTGTGTCTTTTTTTTCCTACCAAGTTCAGCCTTTAGAGTTATGCCAACAATACTACTTACTCAGAGGGCTGTGAAATGGAGTTAGTCTCACAATCTGTCTGTCTGCCTAAGACCTGTGGGTGTTTATTGCTGTGTGTCTACAGGCAGATTTATATCTCTACTTAGACACTATGGCACCACACAAACACACTAACACACACACACACACACACACACACACACACACACACTTGAACACACTGGGGAGAAATAGTCTAACCATATTAGTGTTCCTTAGTCAAGGAAATGCTTCTTGGTAAGACTATCAGAGATCCCTGTGTTAAGACTCAAGGGCAGAGGACAGAAGGCAACAGACCCACGCTGGGTGATTGATATATGGTAGCTTCCTGTTAGGTCCCCTCACTCTAGCAATCCGTGTGGGTCACAGATGTATGATACAGAGGCACGCTGATACTGTCTCCAACAGATGGGGAGCTATGCAAATGAGTTTTGAATTATCAGCAATTACAAGCCCCTGTCCTATTGGTCACCAGCCAGATGCTTACATTTGGAAAAAAGAGGCTGTGAGGTACAATGAAAATCAGAACAAAATTATAGGATACTGGCTGACGCTATAGGATGCTGGCTGACGCTTTCCCCAATCTGCCTTCTTTCCCATCAGCCATTTCTGGAGTCTCCTGAACTTTCTCTAAGCGAAGAGATACTCTCCTTTGTGCTTGGGACATGACTGCCCCCATGGTAGCAAGCTGTAGTTTGAATGGGCTTCCTGGTCTTGATTGATAAATTTGGAGTGGTCTTTTCATGCCTTCACATCTGTTCTCGCTTGTGGCCAGAAAGGAGAATTAATGGAGGCTTGGCTCCAACTGAGGGTTTGGCCATGGACCATGAACCAAATTGAAATTGACTGGCTCCTGTGTGGCTCCATCAAACCCCCATAATCTTGTCAGAATTATGAGCTAACTAGCTTCATGCACTGACATGGATAAAGCTGGTTCTTCATAGAACCCAGGATTTTCCATAAGAGCATTTATCAAACAGATAAGATTATTAACCCCACAGTCCTTAAAGACAGTTGGTCCAGATAAAAATTTAAGGATATTATTAATTTTTCTTATTTCTCCTAACATTTAAACAAGCGTTCCCTCTAAATTATTACATTTCATTCTCTAAATAGGCCCTGGCGTTCTTCCATTTTTTTTTTCTGATTAAGTATTTCAGAGGTTTGCAGAGCTAGAGAAGGGACCAACAGGGGTTACCTACACAAAAGCTTTTGCTCCTTTGTCAATATTCATGGCCAGTAACTCCTGTAACCCAGAGATCCTACAGTCAAGTTGGCATATTTAGTTATTATTGAGTCAGATGTGTGTGTGTGTGAGTGTGTGTGTTGTGTGTGTGTGAGTGTGTCTCTGTGGGTGTGTATGTGTGTGAGAGTGTGTGTTGTGTGTGTGAGTGTGTCTGTGAGTGTGTGAGTGTGTCTGTGTGTGTGAGTGTGTATATGTGTGTGAGTGTGTGTGAGTGTGTCTCTGTGTGTGTGAGTGTGTGTGTGAGTGTGTCTCCGTGTATGTATTTGTGTGGGAGAGAGTGTGTGTGTGAGTGTGTGTGTGAGTATGTCTGTATGTGTGTGAGTGTGTGTATGTGTGTGTGAGTGTGAGTGTGTGTGAGTGTGAGTATGTGTATATGTGTGTATGTGTGTGTGTGTGTGAGTGTGAGTGTGTGTGTGAGTATGTCTGTATGTGTGTGAGTGTGTGTGTGTGAGTGTGTATATGTGTGTGAGTGTGTGTGAGTGTGTCTCTGTGTATGTATTTGTGTGGGAGAGAGAGTGTGTGTGTGTATGTCTGTATGTGTGTGAGTGTGTGTATGTGTGTGAGTGTGAGTGTGTGTGAGTGTGAGTATGTGTATATGTGTGTGTGAGTGTGAGTGTGAGTGTGTGTGTGAGTATGTCTGTATGTGTGTGAGTGTGTGTGTGTGTGTGTGTGTGTGTGTGTGTGTGTACAACCTGAGATGTTATTTTTCACTAGGTCTTTACCTTCACAGGGTCTCTCACACATATAAGCCCACAATATACTTCAGTAGGCCTACTACTCTGTTCAAGCTGAAGAACACTTTCTTCTGCAGACACTTCCCTCATCCATTTCCTAGCCCAAAGCAAACACCACTTCCACCTCACTCCTCCCACCATCCCTGTGCCCTAGACCCGGGTGGGGACTTGGGCAGAGGCAGTGGTGAGCATCCTGACTGTGACTTCACTCTGAGTGTGTCCTCCTGAGCTGAGCGCCTTGCGGGGTCATAGGTCCCAGGTTGTGTTTTCAGGAGTTGACTTGGAATGCTGCTCAGAGCAAAGGACTTCGAGTCAAATGATTAAAAAGAAGCAGACTAGTTCCTGCGGTTGGAGACCGAGCGTTTGGGAGGGTTGCGTGAGGAAGATAGGGTTGAGAGGTGATTTCCTAATTCTCTTGAAGAATATAAAGGGTAATTTCAAGCAAGAAAGGAGCACACTATCAATTTATACAAAGTACAAGATGAGAGAAAATGGGATTAAATTTCAACAAAAGAGTGCTTAGGCGAAGGCATTATCATAATTAACATAGAAATAGGCTGCTGTCCCCAGGGTGTCTTCCAACAGGCTGGCTCTCTCCTTGGGTAAAAGGTAGAAAGGTTTGGAAGGAAGCAAACTTTTCTCTTATCTCAGGAGTCCTTGTTCTTGATTTGTTCTATGGAAAGTGTGGTTTTCTTACTAATATGCCACATATAAATACGTATATGCACACATATGCACTAAATACAAGGGCAAGCATCTCCATGTATAAGCATACACACACATACATGTTCACACATGTATGTATTTTATACACAAGTGTGTACAAGCACACATATAAACACATGCCCATATATAAACATTCAGATGCATACTTATACATAATTTACATGTATATGTAATACATGCATATGTATTATATACTTACTCACATATGTGAAAACACATACACCTGTCTATAATCATGCATACACATACACATATCCATTACAAATAAACATATACACAAAAGCATGCACACGCTTGTATAGGTAACATGCATATGTGCGTTGCATATATAAGTATACACACCTGCATGCAAACACACATACACACATGTCCATGTATAACACACAGGCTCATAAATATGCATTGTATATAAGCATATACACATTGAAACATACACAAACACATGCTCACATATAAGCATGCAGTGTTGCAAAAACACTATGTATAACACACATTTACATCACATACAAGCACACGCACAGTGTGTGTTCATTCCTATTTCCCTCTCTTCAAAGCCAAGAAGATGAGTTAAGCTTCCTCAGGGAGGCCTCTCTGACTTGGCCCTGGTTCTTTTGAACCTCTAAGGCCTCCCATCATTAGCCTGAGCCTGCCTAGATACAAGAGTGTAGTCACAACCCGGGTCTTGAGCCTTAGTCATACCAACAAAGTCCCCTTCACCATATAATGTGACATATTTATGGGTTCTTAGAATTGAGGCCTGGATGTCTTCAAGAATCCATATCATTTATCAGCCTGGATATCATTCATCAGCCATAGCCTTGATCAATTTATTTAGCGAGCATTGACAGCGCTTCGTTAGAAATTAAGAACATCGAGGTAGAGAAACCATGTTTACTTGGTGTTCCTCCGTCGAAAAACCAAGATTGTGTTTACAGATACATATTGGATTCTTTATCATTGTCAGTGTACTTAGGCAGAGTGGCAGGAGTGTGGGGGTGTTGTTGGGGGGACTGGCTTTTGTCTATGTGCTCCCAGTGCCAAGCCCTTTTTTGTAGGACCGAAAACTATGGTCGAATTCGTACACTTCTAAAGGTTTCATTGCCCACCTCATCAGCTTGCCAGTGGTATTTTAGATCCTCGGGAAACACAAGTAAACAACAGTCTTTACACACTCAGCAGATTTACATTTGCATGTGGTACTTAACATTCCAGGAAGGTGCACTGTTTTTATATTGCTGAACACGTGATTGAAAGGAACAAGACAAACACACTGATGACACATTACCGGAGACCTGGGATTCCTTGCCAGGGTATTCAGATCTTACCCAGTAGGCACTCAGCAGCCAGTAAAGTGGCTTAGCCACAAGTGAGTTATTAAAACTTAGTTTTGTTCAGATTATTTTAATGTTGTTATTTTTATTTTATTTGTAACTGTGTGTGTGTGTATCTGTCTTTAGTGTGTGTTGCAGTGTCTGTAGAGGCCAAGGAGGGTCTTGGGTCCAGTGGTGATGGAGTGACATGTGGTTTTGACTCACCCAGTGTGGATGCTCAGAACTTCCCTTGAGTCCTGTGGAAGAGCCACAAGCACTCTTGACCATTGTGCCATCTCTATCTCTCTAGTTCCCAAATTTAGTTTTCAAAAGCCACTGATGACGGAGAGGATGGACTCCAGGTGAAGAATGGCTTAACCGAACAGAACATGTGTCAAGCCTCAGAGAAAGTCCCAAGAGATGTTTCTAAGACTGAAACTGGAAATAGAGACTTTGATTCATCCTGTCAGAGGCAGTGGCAGAAATCATATGTAGTGAGCCATATTGGATTTGGGCCTGGCCGTTTTGTGACTGTATAGCTCAAAGTGGCTACGGGACTCTTGGCCACACATACTCCTCTAAGAGCCTCTCCCATGAATTTACAGCACAGGAAGATAACATTCACAGGATGCTTTGAAAGACCCCCGAAGAGAGACCCTTTCTAAAGTCTTGGGAAATCGCGGACCCCAGACACAGAGAGACCATTTTGGATGTAATAAGCAAAGGCGAGGTTTATTAAGGAGACCTATTACAGGGATCTCCAGGTCGACACATATCCTGCGCAGTTATCTCCTCAGTCTACACCCAGTGTCTCCACCACCTGACCTCATCGCCTGACCGCTTTGCCTCCAGCTATCACTGCCTATACCCTCATCTCCCCCTCCTTCATGTTTCACAAAGGTCACTCCCCCTACCTGAAAGCCTTAAAAGCTGTAACGTTCATCCCAATAAACGAGACCTTGACAACAGAATCTTGCTTGGTCTCCTTCTTCTCTTCACCCCCATTTAGCCCACAGGTAGAAAGCCTCTTCAGGACCCTGAATAACTGGGTCCCCGCTGGCGGGGACAATCATATATTTATAATTTCTTTGGCTAAAGGGGACATGGACTCCCTTTAAAGTATGCACTTGCTTTATGAGAAAATATTTTAAAGTATGTGTGCATGTGACGTGTACATGTAGTGCTGATGAGTAGATGTTTACATGTGTTCCTGTGTGTGTTTTCCTGTGTGTGTATGTGTGTGTGTGTGTGTGTGCCTGATAGCAACAGAACACATGTAACAGTCACAGGAAAGCCTTTGACTGTCAGTCCTTCCTCGTCCCCTTGTTTGAGACAGGGTCTCTTGTTACTCAATGCTGAGTAGCGCGGCCTTTGAACTTATGATAACTCTCCCACCTCCTGTTTTCCATGTCTCTCTCCCTAGGTATGTGGGGATTGCAGAAGCATGCTACCGTGTGTGGAATTACATGATCTCTGGGAATCCCAAATCACATCCCTATACTTCCATATCAAACACTTTATCCACAGCCCTTTCTCCCGAACCCGAGAAACAGACACACATCGAAGGATCATTGCCCGTCACTCACCAACACCCTAACCAATACAGGACCTGTGTCTGTCTGGGCATTTAGACAGTTTTTCTTTGGGAAAGCATGGTCTCTGTGTGCAGAGCCATCAGAAGCAACGTTTGGCACGGGGAATGCAGCAGCTGAATTGCAACCAGGAGCAAATCAGAGGCGACCTACATAAGGAAACTCAGTGCGAATGAGTCCTCCTTTGGGGAATCTACTTTTGTTCTCTCTTGTTCAGCTGTGGAAGGGGGCGGTGGGATCCTGTCTGGAAAAGTGCTGAGAAAGAAAGTAGGATGGGGAATGGCTTAGAGGTACATTGCTTCGTATGTGAGGGAATTCCTAATAGGCGTTGGCATTTAAACATTCTCTCCAGGCAGGCTTCCTTCCCCACTTGGATTTGTCTTATTGTGAGGAGAGGAATCTGGTTTTGAAACCCTGGCTGACTTCAAAGTCACAACAGCGCTCCTTCCTCCTGCCCCCAGGTCTGAGAATTAAGGTGCGTACCACCATGCCTTAATGTGCTCTCTCTCTCTCTCTCTGATGGACGTGCTGTCCTGGCGCTTTGTCGCCTTATGGGTGGGATGTCTTAAATCTACAGAAGGTTCTAGGATGTCTAGTGGTGTCTACCAAGAGCTCAAAAATGACTACCTTTAAAATGGGAAGAACATTTGAACCACAGAGAGGAAGAATCAGCTACACTCATTTAGTTAGTTTTTGAGAAGGGTCTTATTGCATAGTCCAGGCTGGCCTGAAATTCACTATGTATACTGGTTGGCCTCAAAGCTATAGACATCTGTCTGCTTTGTCCTGTCCCAACAGCACCGCATCCAGCATTAACATACACCGTTGATTTTATATTTGCACGCACGCACACACACACACACACACACACACACACACACACACACACGAGTCTCAGCCATCCTGACATTGGGATCCTACCATGGCAGTGAAATAAGGAATGGGAGTTTCCCATAGACAAAATTTTTTTTTTTTCGGAGCTGGGGACCGAACCCAGGGCCTTGCGCTTCCTAGGCAAGCGCTCTACCACTGAGCTAAATCCCCAACCCCCGACAAAATATTTTTTTATCATCTTCTCAGCTTAATGAAATGCTTGGGGTGACCTATGACAGCCGGCTGGTAGGAATTTGAGGATCCGAACATTTGCAGTCTGTCCAGGTTAAACGTACTGCTTAGTAGCAAACAATAGGATTTCCTTCTGTTCCAGATGGAGATGTAAGCACAACACTAGTGGAGAAGTGTAATACGGGAAAGCAGCCTGGGTTTGGTTTTTAAACGGATAGAGCCAAATGGATCATATCAGGATCTCTCGTGGACACAGACACAGTTGCTCTGTGTTCAGGGCCTTGTAGGGGAGCTCTGGAAAGACAGCTCCGTAAACCCTCCCTCAGGAAGTGCAGATGGCTTCAACCTTAAAGCAGGTTGGACCCCTTATCCACCGTCTGTCTGAGGGATTCCCATGTACAGGTCTCTAGACCCTAGTGCTTTGTACTTTCTATATCCTTAGGTTTATGGTCTCCTTCTCTCTTTTCTCTCTCTCTCTCTCTCTCTCTCTCTCTCTCTCTCTCTCTCTCTCTCTCTCTGCCTGTCTCTGTCTCTGTCTCTGTCTGTGTGTGTCAGTCTTGCTCTCCCTTCCTCTCTCTGTGCATGCATGTGTTTATCTGCTTTTCTCTCTGTGTCTGTCTCTCTCTTCTCACGTGTGTGTATGTGTGTGTACATGTACATGTGTATAAACATGTGCCTGCAGGTGCACACACACCTGGGCGTGACTGCACATGGACACCACACGTTGACATTGGGTATCTTCCTTGGTCTCTTCCACCTTTTTTTTTTTTTAATCAAAATAGCGTCTCTCTCTCTCTAGACCTGAAACTCACCACTTTGTTAGACTGGTTGGCCGGTGAGTCCCAGGGATCCATCTTTGTCCCAGCGCTGGCTTGCAGCTGCACTGAGCTTTTACTCAGGTTTTGGGGAGTCAATATAGGTTCTCCTCTTGAGCAGCAAGCGTTTACCAACCTAGGCTCCTCCCCAGCCCCATCATTCACATACTTTTATATAGAGGTGCTGATGCTGACAGGATTTCTGCAATTTCAAATACAGAAGGAGGGGAACTTTGGCATTCTCTCTCTCTCTCTCTCTCTCTCTCTCTCTCTCTCTCTCTCTCTCTCTGTTCTTCTTCTTTTCCTTTGTCCCTCTGACATTCTCTTTGTTTCATGCTGGGAAGTTTTAAATATTCAGCATATCTAACTTTTAATCCTTCTGAGTCTCAGAACCTCTGGCCTTTTGTTTATTACGATAAGGGGAATAGCAGGAGATCCTTGAGGGGATATTCCTGTGTTCTGAAATTAAATACTTAATATTTTATAAATGTTTTATCTATTGCCTGATCACAGTGCTTCGAGGAAGATAATCAAAATAAGCAAAATCGAAGCCTTAAAATGCAGACAATTTCCTAAAATTGAAAATGGAGGAAATTGAAGTGTCAGGGCTGATTCTGTTTGCCATGCCTGAAGCTCCTTGTTGTGTTTGCATTAATCATAAGGTTATAATATTCCCAACATGTTAGGAAAGTCATAAAAATAAATAAATTAAAAAAAACAAGGCAGTTAGGGAAAGGAAATATGAGTGTGTTATCCCAAGCAATGTGGTGCTTTTACCCCTTGAGAATTTTGAGGCAGAGTAACTAAGAAGACAGAAGTGGTTAAAAAGAAAAAATAGCATATGAAAAAAGTGACAATTTTAAAATACCAACATACTAGAAAAATTCTGTTAAACTACACTATAGTCATGCCTAGATCAAGCAATTTAGGGCTAAACTGACTAGAAACTGCTTTAGGGTCCACTTGTTTGTGTGCACATAGACGTGCCGTAGTGCACCAGTGGAGGTCAGAGGTCAGAGGTCAGAGGTCAGAGGACTAATTACTAAATAGGAGTCTAGTTGGTTCTCCTCTACCAAGTAAGCCCTAGGGATCGAACTCATGTGGTCCGGCTTGGCAGCAAACACCTTCACCCGCTGAGCCATCTTATAGACCTGTGTGGGTTGAGACAAGGCCTCACTCTGTGACATGAGCTAGTATGGAACTCACAATGTAGCCCAGGCTGAGACATGAACGCGCACAATGTAGCCCGGGCTGAGACATGAACAGGTACAATGTAGCCCAGGCTGAGACATGAACGTGCACAATGTAGCCCAGGCTGAGACATGAACGCGCACAATGTAGCCCAGGCTGAGACATGAACGCGCACAATGTAGCCCAGGCTGAGACATGAACGCGTACAATGTAGCCCGGGCTGAGACATGAACGGGCACAATGTAGCCCAGGCTGAGACATGAACGCGCACAATGTAGCCCAGGCTGAGACATGAACGCGCACAATGTAGCCCAGGCTGAGACATGAACGCGCACAATGCAGCCCAGGCTGAGACATGAACGCATAAGCAAACTCAACCCCTTCCCACCTTGCTTTCCGTCCTGGTGTTTATCTCAGCTGTAGAAAGAAACAAGGACAGCCTCCATCTTCTGCATCCCTCTTTCTCTCCCGCTTTCCCTGTGTTCCTAAGGCAGCCTACATTGCTTTAATATCCAGTACCCGAGCCTCTCGTGTTTTAAAGGGAACATGGGTTTTTTTCTCTCTGGTGAGGTGGTTACAGGCAGTGGCAGGCGCCTAGAGCTGTGAAGAGCTACGCTTATGAATGGCAAGTGCCGCCATCTTACCAAGGGATCGGAGTAAATGTCACACAGAATTAGATTCGAGCAATGTCACGTGCTGCTGACAAGCTACCTTAGGAGAGGCACTGTGTCACCTGCGTGCCATCTGCTACATTTACCTTGACTGATCATCGCAAAGACACACGCACGCAAATCCGCGCTGAGGACATTTAAATCATCTGTTAAAAATGTGTAAAGTTTCTTTTGCGAAGGTTGGAGAGCATTTAAAAATATCAAAATCACGAAACTTTTAGTTAACTTAGTCTTACTTTTACTCATTTTATTTTATTATTTATTTATATTTTAGTTCATTTCGCCTTAGGTTAGGGGAGACTCAAAGCACATTAAAGCCGTCAATCCGAATGCTGGATTTTTGTCTGTGGGGGTTCGATAGTCTACAGGCCATGAGAGAGGTCAGTGAAGGACTATTCAGGAACATTTAAGTGGGGACTGTAGGTTAGAGAATGGTATAACTTTATTGTCAACACTTTTGGGGAATAGTTCTGTAAGAGAATGGCCTTGTTTACAGAAAAGGTGTCATGAACCACCAGGAGGGCACAGGTCATAGGTACCCCCTCTTTTTCAGTGGTTCAGAAAAAAAATGCATTTGCATACGTCCCTGCAGTAAAATTTACTTAGTGGATCCATATAAAGAAAAGTATATCATTTTTTGTGGCATCGTTTCAAGAACACCCAGAAAATTGTTAAAAAAAAAAACATTGTTAAATGAAGAATATTGTTTTTGTATTTATTCATGGAGCCATCTCTAATGATGACATCATATGTAAATATGTTAGAGTGAGGAAAGAGCCCACCTGGGGGTATCTGGAATCACCTAGGAGACAAGCCTCACAGACCTGTGAAGGACTGTATAAATTAGGTTAGCCTCTGGGAGTGTCCCTGAGGGCTAACCTTCAATAGCTTTATTGCCATAGAAAACCCCTTCCTAGCCAAGCATGGTAGCCCATGGCTTTAATCCCAGCACACAGGATGCAGAGGCAGGCAGATTTCTGAGTTTGAGGCTCACCTGGTCTGCAGAGCAACTTCCAAGACAGCCCGAGCTACACAGAGAAATCCTGTCTTGAAGAAAGACAACAATGACGGGACCCATTCTCATGGAAGACAGCCCCATTCCTTGGGCTGGGGGGAACCTGGGTGGTACAGCAGGCAAGGTGTGTTAGGCAGTAGCAGACACTACCCATCATCCCCTGCTTCCTGGGTGTGCATGCAGTGTAACCAGCTCCATCAAATTGCCGTCTTCAGGATCTCCCCCACCAGGATAGCCTAGAAGGAGTGATGTCAGAACAAGACCTTGAAACCACACTGACCTACCTATAAGATGGGGTAGGAATCAGTGGGTCAGTTTGTGGACCTGTGGCTCCTTCCAGAACACTTAGACCTAATGTTCATTTTACTCCTCTACTTGGCTCCTCTTACGTTCCCCCTCCCCATCCCTTCTCTTCCAATCCCCCATTCAGCCTTCCCCCAATTCCCCTCTCCCTCCCTTCCTCCCTCCTTCCCCTCTTCTTTCCTCCCTCCCTCCCTCCAACTTCACTTTCTTCCCCCTGGTTTTCAGAAGACACCCCCAGCCTCTCAAATATTAGACACGAAAGAAAACACGTGGCAGTCAGCATCATAGGTAGGAGGCGTGACAAGGGAAAAAAATCCCTGTTCACAAAGCGAGCTTGTTTCCCCTTGACATTATGCAATGAAGAATAGATAGGAATTCTCCTTCGGGTCGGATTGCAGTCCCTACAGGGCCACTCAGCAAAAGAGGCATGTATCATAGGAGATGCCTTCAAAGGGAACATTAATGTGTATTTTAAAGGTAATGGGTTAGACACATCCATCATAGGAGGAATGTAGTACAAAATAGCGAATTAAGTATTTATACATTCCATTGAAGCCTCGCGTATATTCCAGAGGGAAAAGTCCTAGAGAGACGGGCCTTCCCCTTTGTTCTGAGTCTGTTTTTCCAATTGTTCCGACGCAGCTGTGGGCTTCTCAGTCCTTTTGAAGTTGATTAGATCAGAAAGCAGAGACCCGCCTGCCCTGCATGCCCAATGACACCCAGAGTATATATTCCAGACATGGAGAATCTCTATCGTAATGGGGTTTGGTGTCGTGCGGGCCTCCGAGTAATTCCCTGAATGGTAGAGTGGCTGCATTTGTACGCCCTTTGTATCGCAGTGCACAGTGAACACACACACTCGCATGCAGCCTGCTGATTAAAATAGAAATGACTGTGGGATTTATGGGGCCCGGCTATGACTCTGCTCTTGCAGCACTCGGTGAAACAGAATCCAAGCTGGGGATTTCTTTGGAGCAGTTTGGATTTTGTGAGGCAGGGTCTCATGTAGTCTAGGCTTGCCTGGAACTCCCTACGTAGCATAGAATGACTTTGAACTCTTGGCCTTCCTGCCTCCAGCTCTTGTGTCCCGCGATCATCAGCATGGAGACCCAAGTTCAATCCCCAAACCCCATGTGAAAAACCAGGCATGGTATCTCTCTCTGGTCATCCTAGTGTTGCGAAAGTGAAGTCAGGCAGATCTCTTACCGGGGAGCCAGTCTAGCCTAATGTGTAGGCACCGGGCCCCAATGAGAGACTGTGTCTCAAAACCAAGTTGGACGGTACCTGAGGAATGGCACCCAAGGTTGACCTTTGGCTTCCATTCTCAAAGGCCCGTGTGCATCCTTGTGTTCACCTGGGATCCTGCACACTTAGCAACATGCACACACCAGGGCAATGCATGCTAGCTTTGAGGAGGGGGCAGTTTAAAGCTGGGAGTCAATGCATGTCCTCATTCCAGATGAGGAGAGAACCTCAACTGAGAAAATACCTTCATAAGATTGGGCTCTAGGCAACCCTGAAGCACATTTTCTTAATCAGTGACTGATGTGGGAGGGCCCAGCCCATTGTGAGTAGTAACACCCATGGCTGGTAGTCCTGGGTTCTATAAGTAATCATGTGAACAAAGCCAGTAAGTAGCACTCATTTATGGCCACTGCGTCAGGTCCTGTCTCCAGGTTCCTGCCCTGTTTGAGTTGCTGCCCTGACGTCCCTCAGTGATAAACAGTGACTTGGAGGCCTCAGTCAAGTGGATCATTTCCTTTTCACGTCACTTCCCGTCACAGAGTTATGTCACAGCAATAGAAACCCTAAGAAAGACCACAAGAGTCTCTGGCCATACTGTTTGGTGATTAGGGTTTGTGAATCCCTAAGGTCCGGTCAGGCTCTCAGACACTACGTTGAAGATGTATGTCCAGCCTCCCTGTCTCTGCTAACATTTTTAAAGCTTTAGCAGTTTGGATAAACTGAGTTGTACAGGAAACTGTAATATTCTGTAAGAAGACACACTATGAAAGGATCAGGAAAATAAGGCTGCTGGCCTCTCAGTGGACTGTATTTATGGTTTAAAGTTTTATTTTGATATTAAAAAATCTTCAATTAAATCTTTCTTAATATACCACGGAATGGTTATGTTAGCTTTCCTTCCTTCCTTCCTTCCTTTCTTTCTTTCTTTTCTTTTCTTTCTTTCTTTCTCTTATTTTTGAGACAGGGTTTCTCTGCATAGCCCTGGCTATCCTGGAACTTACTCTACAGATCAGACTGACTTCAAACTCAGACATCTTTCTGTCTCTGTCTCCCAAGCGCTGGGATTCAAGGTGTTCACCACAGCCAGCGTTATGTTGGAGGTTTCTTTACTGTACCTTCCTTCCTTTTATACATCTGGGGCCAAACACCCAAGAGGGGCACAAATGGACCACGTTCTAAGAGTCCCAGCCTTTTCTAACCGAACCAAGTTGCTGATTTGACTCTCTTAATATCATGCCTTTCTTCTGCCTTCTGCTACCTACAAAAAAAAACTTGGCTCCAAATTTTAGAGTCTGCCTCTTCAGAGGCTTCCCTTCCATGGTGATTCTGATGACAGGAGTATTTATCAGGCAAAGAAAGAGCTTGCCTGCCCTCAGGGCTAGGCAGTGAGCAGGAAAACTTAAGCAATTGACTGACAGAGGTACTTATTCCTTACCAGAACTAAAGTTTTGTGAGAATCATCAACTGACTGTTTCTACTGACAGATGGACACTAGTTCTGCAGCCTATGCCCAGAGGGCAAGGGACTTCAGCAATATCATGATTTCTGGGGACTTCAGTGGCAGTGAGAGGCAGAGACACCCACAGAATCACTTTGGAAACCGGCGAGGGCACCCACTCTTGTTAACCAGTGATGATGAACCACTTGGTCTGTGTCCATGTGACTCAGAGGCCAGCTGTCCCTTAGAAGAGCTCCCTTTGACGGAGACGGGTGCTCCAGAAAGAGGCTGCCTATTGTAGCTTTGCATTCAGATGGACCTGAGTCAGAACAACCTAGGAACAAATGCATCTGGAAAGGAGGGGCTGGATCGCTAAGCTCCCCCTTCCTATTGGTGACCTACAACCCAAATGTGTCCCTACCCTCTTAGGTTTTAGCAAGACCCATAAACCAATGTTTGAGGAATAATAAACCTAATACCTTTATACGTGCACATGTGGAGGTCAGAGGTTGATGCTGGTCCTCTTCTGCGATTGCTCCCCAAAATATATTCTATGTTTATTTGTGTATAAGAGGGTGTCTACATATCTGTGTGTCTGTATCTGTGTGGTCCAGTGTGTGCAAGAGCATGTATATGTGTATGTAAGTGTGTGTGTGTGTGTGTGTGGTTCAGTAAATGTAATGAGTATGTGTGTATTAGTTTGTGTGTAAGTGTGCATGCATGTATGTCTCTGTGTGTGAGTGTGTGTGATATCTGTATCTGTGTGGTTTAGTATATGTGGTTTAGTATAGAATGTGTGTGTCTGTGTATCTGTATCTATGTGGTCCAGTGTGCATGAGTGTGTATAAATGTGTGTGTGTGTGTGTGTGTGTGTATGAGTCTATGGTTCAGTATATGTAATGACCGTGTGTGTGTTTGTGTGTGTGTGTGTGTGTCTCTCTCTCTCTCTCTATGGTTCAGTATATGTAATGACCGTGTGTGTGTGTGTGTGTGTGTGTGTGTGTGTGTGTCTATGGTTCAGTATATGTAATGACCGTGTGTGTATGTGTGTGTGTGTGTGTGTGTGTGTCTGTGTGTGTCTGTGTATGTAATGTGGATCAGTATATGTAATGAGTATGTGTATATTAATGAGTATGTATGTGTGTGAGAGAGAGTGTATGTCTCTCTGTGTTAGTGTATGTGATGTGAGTCTGTATAGTTCAGTATATGTGCATGAGTGTGTGTGTATGTGTGTATGTGTGTATGTGTGTGTGTATGAGTGTGTGTTTCTCTGTGTGTGAGTATGTGTGGTGGGTGTTGGCACAGGAAGTCAGAAGACAGCTTGCTGGCATAAGTTGTGTTCTTTTCCTCTATGTGTGGATTCCAGAGATTGAATTCAGGTTGTTGGACTTTGCAGCAAGTGACTTGGCCCAGTGACACTGGCCTTCACAGTAACTTGGACAGGGTCTGTCACGGAACACAGAACATGCAGTTTGGGTTAGACTGGCTGGCCAGCAAGGCCCGAGGACCCATCTTTCTCACTGCTCGGGGTCACAGATATGCATCGCTGTGCTGGCTTGTCCCAGCGCTGAGCTCTCCCTGCTCCTCCTGCTTCTGCGCTCATCCCAGCCGTCCCCTCAGCCCTTGACATTCTATCTGACTGTATTCACACTGTGAGCGTGGAAAGAATGATTAAATAGCTGGTGCGTGGCTTTTCATCTTTACGGAAACGACGTGGCTCTCCACCGATTGTCTCAAACTTTGTTGGAAATTGTGGATTACCCTTTTTTTTCCAAGGGAAGTAGAGATATGATATTGCTGTCTAGGGTGTCTTGCAATAAAGCGGAGCTTACAGAAAGGTGTATTTCCTCATAAGGTTTCCTTTCTTCCTCTTCTTTCAATTGCTATGTGTTTCTAGGAATTATGCCCAAAACCACGGTTTTGCACATATACAATTCTAGGCTGATATAACTGGCAAAGCTGAGGAGGGGGAGTGGAGAGGAACGATACCTCAGCTATCGACATTTCAAGGAGAGGCATCCTCTACAAGTGTCAATTCTGAGGCTGAGACATGGAATTTCCTTTAGAGCTCTGGAAAAAAAAAAACCCTTCCAATTTAGAATGAAAAATAATGACTTAGAAAACACACCATTTTCCCCTTCCTCGGATGTTCACGGAGAGACTACACACCTTGTACAAGTTTTAGGGTGTAGGAAGGCATCCTGGATGAGCGAGGTGACGTGTGAGCTCTTCTCATGTATCACAGGGACAGTCAGGCAGCCGTTCGAGTGCCAAAGTGTATGTGGCAGCTGCTATGCTCTCATCTGTGAAAAACTGACAGGAAAAAAAATTTAACAGAAAGAAAGGTTGCTTCAGGTAAGTGATATGTCTAAAGCCTCCTTTAAAAAATATGCTATTTCAGGGACTGGGGAGATGGCTCAGTGGGTAACATGCTTGTCACACAAACATGAGGATCTGAGTTAAAATCCCAGAACCTACATAAATGCTGGATGAGGTAGCATGCAAATATAATTCCAGCATGCCTGACAACATATAGGAGATGGGAACAGGCAGTCTTTGAAGTTTTTGGTCCATCTAGCATGGCATACACAATGACAACAGACCATAACTTAAGAGATGTGGAAGGCAAGGACTTACACCTAATGTCTGAAGGTCAGATGAGCACAGGGGCATCACACACACACACACACACACACACACACACACACACACACACACACTCACACACATGTGCACACGCACACAAGGCAACCATGCACACACATGTGCACATGCACACACACGCATGCAATTACACACACGTGTGTGCACACCCACACCCACGCATGCATGCACACACGTGCACACACATATGCACATGCACGTGCACACACATACATGAATGCATGCACACACACTCATGCACATGCACACACATGCATGCATTTACACACACGTGTGTGTACACACCCCCACACACATACATACATGCACACACATGCACACACATAGGCACATGCACATGCACACACATACATGAATGCATGCACGCACACACACAGGGACACTCATCACACACACGGATGCAAGCACACACAAGCATGACAAGCTGTTTCTGTATTTGGGAATAGTTACCAGGGAGTTTGTGACAAGCAGTGTCTTCCAGGGACTGAACTCTTAGGTAGGAGCTGAAGAGGAAGGACGGGCCTGGGCACTGAGCTCAGCCGCCCACAGCCACTCACTCTCTGGATACTCGGTTTGGAGAAGAGAGAGGAGAGAGAGGAGAGCGTGGGCCTCATCTCCCCCATTTGCAATATTGAATTGGGCCCGTTGTAAACTGTGCTAATTTATTTTTCATTGAACCACGGAGATTAATTAATCCTTTGTTTTGCTGGATTAATGAGAAATCAATATGCCGAAGGGAGAAAAGGGAGAGCGATTTCCACTCCAGGAACAAAGCACCCAGGTAGTCCAGCCTTTTTATCTCCTGTGTTTACAAAGCATGTCATACCAGAGATAACATGTGTGCCATTTAGAGCTCTCTCTCTCTCTCTCTCCCTCTCTCTCTCTCTCCCTCTCCCTCTCTCCCTCCCCCCCCCCTCTCTCTCTCTCTCTCTCTCATTTTTAACTACAATACCTTCAGTTGGTGTGTGTTTCGGGTAAATGCAGGCCACTGGGACAATGCAGTAAGAATCATCAAGGCAAAGGAAGTGGCTTTTGGTGGCTTCCTCTTCCCCCTCAAACTTAAGTCAATTTATACAGTTGTTTACCCCTTCATAGGACAAGACAGTCAACTCATCAACCGCTGAAGTAAACCTGGCCACTGGCTTTATTTGGGTCATTCCAAAAGATACAGGCAGATATAACGAATGTCAGTTATCTTCACTGCTAATACTCTCTCTCCCGTGTTTCTCCATCCCACTGAAGCCTTTGTGGTTGCACAAGTGGAGGAGGAGTATGCTAGGACATGGACATTTTGCTAATGGCTACCCCACCAAAAGAAATGATACCCCCAATCCAAGGGTCTCATGATCTCCTCCCCCAACTGTGATGGATGGTCCATCATGGTAGACAGTCATGACTCCTGGCATGAGATTGTGGACCATTACAGTAGAAAGTCACAGCAACAGGTATGCCAGGTAGCTGGTCACAATGCATCCACCGTCAGGAAGCAGGGAAACATGAATGCTGATGCTCCTTCTCCCTTTGTTCAGCCCAAGATCCCAGCTCATGGGACACCCACTTTCAGACTAGATTTTCCCTCCCCAGTTAAACCTTTCTAGAAATGCCCTCTAGAAATGTATCTCCTCTGTGCTTTCAAATCGTATCAGTTGACAAGATTGTTACCTTCAGATAAAACTGAGAAGATTCTCTTCATGCCTATACATCAGGTCATTCCACACCAGAATTAGTTCAAGTTCTATCTTTTAAAGTTTTGTCGAAATTCATGGTTTTAAGGTTTATTTTATTTTTGATTACATGTAATGTGTGTGGTCACGTGTGAGTATGGTGACCTGTGGATCCCAGTACAAGGAGCTGGATCCCCTGTTCCTTGAGTCACAGGCCATTATAAGCTGCCTGACATGGGTGCTGGGACCCAAATTCACACGCTCTGCAGTAGCAGTATACACTGTAATACCTGGGCTCTCTCCAGCCCTATGGCTGTATTTATTTAGTGGTCTCTTTATTTGCATCACTGTGTGTAGAGTCCTGTGGTACTGGGCAGTGGAGGCTATTCCTGGCCCATAGTCATCAAAGTGATATATTAAAATATGCTGAATGGAAAAACATCAAACTCCACAGAAAAGCTCGTTTTCAGATATTAAGGGATAGGCTCTTTGGGAACATCGCTGGGACATGAACTAAGCAGTGACTGTTCTCCGCTGGGAGACAAATCAGCACATGTGTTTTCAGAGAATGAATCTGCTTGGATCTGAGTCAGAAGCAGGTGCCCAAACACTAGTAAGAAAATCGAGAAACAAAACAAAGCAACAACAGCAACAACAACATGCGGAACATTTCCAAGGAAGGGGTTGGTGTGCTTTCAACAAGCAGACACAAAGGTGCTGGCCAGCCCAGCCGTGAGTGCCCTCTGCAGTAGCTGAGCCCATCCACTCTGCGTTTGCAGTTTGTTTTCAAAGACATGTGCAGTAGTCACTCGCTGTAATCACGTCCCCGTGAGCAATGATGAAAGAGTAACCTTAGATTAAATCTCAATGTTGATTAAAGGACAACGCAGCCAGTGCTTTAAAAAGAAATTTTAATTGATAGTGACAAGGTAAGAAAGTGGAAGGAAATTAATATTTGGAGAGAGCCAAGTACTATGCTAATTACGGAAAACCCTCGTTTAATATTCATGACCCATGTAACACCGGATCAGCCAAGTGTGTGTGTGTGCATGCACAGGCCAGGGGACAACCTCAGGTGTCATTCCTCAGGTGCCATCAATAATTTTTTTTCGAGACAAATTCTCTCACTGGCCTAGAGCTCACCAAGTAGGCTACACTGGCCAGTCAGTGAGCCCCAAGATCCACCTCTCTGTTCTCCCAGAACTAGAATTAAAATGCACCCCACAATGCCCAGCGCTTATTTTGTACAATTTCTGTGTAAATGATAATATTATTGTTTTAATACACATAATATAAACATTATATATTTACATATAATGTAATTATTTAAAATTATATATTTACATATGATATGATTAATATAAATATATAATGCTTACAAATCTGTGATATTTTATATTTTAATTATAAATACATAGTAGAATGATAATATAATAAAGCATTACATACAATTTATTAACACATATAAATATATTTATATAACCTTGATATTAATATATTATTTTTGGCAATTTAATAATATATATGAGTAACTATAAATGTAATAAAATAATGACCAAACTCAGGCAAACATGTGCCTAACCAAGCCATCTCATCAGGTGTTCAGGTATTCTTTTTTTTTAAGATTTATTTATTTATTTTATGTATGTAAGTACACTGTAGCTGTCTTCAGACACACACCAGAAGAGGGCATCGGATCCCATTACAGATGGTTGTGAGCCACCATGTGGTTGCTGGGAATTTAACTCAGGACCTCTGGAAGAGCAGTCAGTGCTCTTAACCGCTGAGCCATCTCTCCCACCTTTATCAGGTAGGCATCCTTAGACTCACCATACCAACAGGGCAGCAGGAGTTTCTCTTTCAGCTGCATCTTTTCAGATCTAACAATCTGGACTCCAGAATTCTGTTGCTGTCACTGAGTTTTAAAGACGATGCGATCGCTAGTCTGTCTTGGTGAGGGGATGGTGCTCTTGTCCTGGAGGAGTCCTACATAGCTCTGTTGGACCATCCTGTCGTCTTAAGACTTGCCAAGTGGCAGCATCTCCTTGGCTGCTGGTGTTTTCAGGATTGTGAATACCGTCAGGGGGTAGTTTGTTTTCTTTCCTTACTAAAATACCCATCTATCTGTGGTCGTTTGAAATGAGCCAGCCTTGTTCTCCATCAACCATTTGCCTTGACTCATGGGCTCCTTCCAAGGAGTCCGTTCCTAGACAGGGATTCCTGAACCTGTGGTTTATTAGGCTTTTACAGTAAACACCAAGGGAAAGCACTTTAGGGACCAAAGGGAAGGGGAAGAATCAAGGGGCATGCACCCAGGCAACAGCAAGCAGCCCAGTCTTGATTGACAGCGGACCTTGGAGCAAGCTTCAGGGCAAAGTATTTTTGTTAGGAGGTGGAGAAGTGTTGGCTAAAAGCCATCGTCTCCAGTGGTGGGGCTTCTAGGAGCCTTTGGTATGGTGGGTGGCTCTCACAGCAGCTGTCACATGGGAAGATGCTCTCAAGAAAAGAAATCTGGACCAGTTGTGAGCACAGTCTCCTTTTGACATTCAGGGTTTGGATGTCGGCCAACTGTGCAGTCCATGGGAGATCAGATCCAACTCCCCTTCCCTCTGTCCTTGCAAGAAGGGTATGTGCTCCTCAGGAAATAGCGCTGTATCTCACAGTCGAGCCTGCTCATTCCTGGCAAAGCGATACACATCTTTGGATACAGGAGAGAGTACAAGGTTGTACCTTCTTCACAAGCTGTTTTTAGCATCCTTTCAAATAAACCATTCTATTTTTATTTTTTAATCTTTTGAGGTTTGCTGTAGCCTGTGCTTTATAAAAATCTGAGGAAGTAAATAAAAATGTAAAACTCAAAAAAACAAAAAACAAACAAAAAATGATGTGACATCATTTCCTGCTTGTGTTTGACTGCTTCTCCATGACGTCAATGACCACAGACTATAAATATGTCTGTGCATGACATCCCTTAATATCTTAAGGGACTGATCCAGGATATCCCACAAATACCACGGTCTATAGATGCTCAAATCTTCATGACTGAATGCAAATCCTAGCTCTCCAATAAATGGTCTTCATGCATTTATTAAATGAATGCCAATCTCCCATGGTTAAGGAAATCTCCAGCAAGTCTCTGGGCAGTGTTCCTCACATTCTCATGTATGTACAGCTTGAGCATTCATAATTGTCTGTTTCTATGTACAGCTTTTCTCCAAGCCCACCAAGGAACCCATAACTATGTGTCTTTAAATTCCAATGGGTCAGTTTCCAGGTAATAATGCTACCACACGTCTTGTGAAAACCAATAGAAACATGAAGAACACGTTTGCTGAAGTTTTAGAAAACCTTTGTCAGGTAGGATTGCTTGCCCTGTGAGCAGAATCTGAGAGGGCTGTCACTAGGTTATCGACTTGCTGAGGGTGTGCTCTCATGAGAACGTTACAATTCAGCCCAGAAAGCCAACTAGAGTGGAAAGAAAGATTTGGGCAAAGAAGGAGTCTTAGAAATCTAGCTTCAGCTTGCTCCTTGATAGTGAAATGTGGCACAGGTTTGTCTGCTACTAGGCAAAGTGGTTTTGAAGGAACAAGTGGTGGTGGTGGTGGTGGTGGTGGTGGTGGTGGTGGTGGTGGTGGTGGTGGTGGTAGGGTGCTCACATGTGCATGCATGCAAACATGTATGATGCCTGCACTTGAGGGTATATGTGTAGGTGTAGATCTGTGTGTTTTTTAGTGAGGTTGTGTGTGTGTGTGTGTGTGTGTGTATACATGTGGGAGGGGTTGTGTATCGATATGTGTATATGTGTATATGTATGTAAATAGTGTCTCATACAGCCCAAGT
Organism: Rattus norvegicus; assembly: GCF_021556685.1. NCBI lineage: Eukaryota > Metazoa > Chordata > Mammalia > Rodentia > Muridae > Rattus > Rattus norvegicus. Next base: position 124,740,433 of record NC_141541.1, on the reverse strand, counting down.
CCATCTCGATCTCATTATAGAATTAAAAATGACTGAATCCTGATCCTCTTGCCCCTCCTTCTGAGTGACAGAATTATAGGTATGTTCATCGTGCTCTGCAAGGGGCTGGGTTACGTATCTACGGTCTTTAAGCCATCCCAGAAGGTGGGTACACAGGCTTGGTAAAGGAGACCCACTAGGCTTGGGAGAACATTACCTGTAGCAGGCATCTGAGTACCCTACAGGAATAAAAAAAGGAAATGGAGCTAGTGCCTTTTTTGAGATCTCACTACCTCCCTGATGCGTGCACAGTCTGCCCAAAAGTGTGTTTATCCTGCTTCCAGCCAGAGTATAATGTTATCAAACATAATCATGGTCCGAGGTAAACAATTCGGTCCCCTCTTCTACGCAAGCTCACTGATGGAAGGCTATGTGATCGTTTCGGGTTCTCCTGGGAAGGAAGGGAAATGCTCCCCATAAAATTACATACAGTGCTTTTTCTAAAAAATTTATTTATTATATATAAATACACTGTAGCTGTCTTAGACACACTGAAGAGGGCATCGGATCCCATTACAGATGGTTGTGAGCCACTATGTGGTTGCTGGGATTTGAACTCAGGACCTCTGGAAGAGCAGTCAGTGCTCTTAATCAAATGAGCCATCTCTCCAGCCCCATACAGTGCTTTAATGTCTTAAATGACAGGATGGATCATCTTTCAGACAGTCTCAAACTGGAAGGAGTGTGCATGAAATTATAAAATTCATAAATATTTGTGGACCAAAGAGATAGGGTGAATTCATGCTATTAAAATTATATATAATCATACATTATTTTGCCTCTTTGAAATGAATTCAAACAATGAGTCATGTAAAAATAACTATTGCTTTAAAATAATGTATTTAAAATCATATTTGCCTGAATGTGTGTATGTGACCACATGTGACCCTGAGGCCAGGATGGGGAGATCAGATTCCCTGGAACCACAGCCCTGAACCACTGTGGGTACTGGGTTCTGAACTCAGGTCCTTTGAAAGATCAACAAATGCTCTGAATTGCTGAGCCATCACTCCAGCCCCATATAAGCAACTTTTAAAAAGATGTAGTCTCACTATGTGTCCCACACACGCCTTGAACTTGCCACCCTTCTGTCTCAGCATCCATAGTGCTAGGATAGAAAGTATGTACTGCCACAACCAACTTCAAATGCGTTCGAACCAGAGTAAGCACTCTCTGTGTAGTATACACACATGTTCTGAAACTTGCATTTAATCCAGAAGAGCTACAGGAGGTTTTCATAAATAATCACTATGTGTTATAATCTGAGAAAAAAAATAGTAGTTGGCTTCGTCAGTACCATTATTGGCTAGAATGATGTATGTATACACTCCCACCTAACTAAATATATCCTTAGTCACATGACCTTGCATTCTCCGGTATATAACCTAAAAACAGAGCAGAGGCTGGATAACTTTTTTAGATGTCTAAGTAAACGGGGCCAACCGCATCTCTTCAACCCTCAGCCCTCGTTCCCTCACATCTATCAAACGACAAGAATTAAGAAGGCAAAGGCAGGGTTAGGGAGGGGGGTCAGTGGGTAATGTGTTTGCTCTGCGAGCCTTTGGATCCCCAGAATCCACACAAGGCTGAGTTTGGTTGCATGTGTGATATGGCCCCAGTGTTCCTACACGAGAGGAGAGACAGAGACAGGAGAATCCCGGAATGACACAGCCCAGCTAAGGTGCCACGCACTGCAGTGTCCAGGCGGAGAACCATCCTCAACAAGACGGAAAGCAAGGACTGATACCCGAGGCTGTCTTCTGACCTCCGCATGCACACTGTGGCGCACAGACACCCTACACAGACAAATACACGCAGATTAAAAATAACGATTTTTTTTCAAGCCAAGGGTGACCCCGTTGGTCCAATGAAAACAGGATTCTGTGTTGGTGCAATGGCTCACTCTATGAGAGATTAGTGTTCTCCAAACTCCCCAATATTACCGTGAACGCCATAATATGAATTATATTAGTGCAAACATTACAAATATTAACAGTGCAACGTGTCTAATGAACATTCTTTGGGCAACAGCCGACTAAAATGAAACAGCCATTCTCATTATGATTTCGTTCCATTACTTAATTGAAATATGAGAGGTTTCTTTATTTATTCATTGTTAAAAAGTGCTTATTGCCTGAGCCCGCTAGTTACTATTACTGAAATTAAAAATAATGTAAATTACACAAAGCTATCTGAAGAGGCCAGCATAAAATTGCTTGCCCGGCTAGTGCCTCCGCTGGACTTGTCGAAGACACTATAAAAGCAAGAAGGAAACGGTTTTCTGGACCATTATTAGGGATTAAAGGTAGGTCCCAAATCTCTTTTGACTGGACTTATTGTCTCCTCTGGCTGGTGGTTTTTCTTTGATTTTTGAGTTGCTTATCAAAGAAGGCATTGCTGTGATCGTAAACAAAGGAAAGAGTTGTGGAGAAAGTGAATATCATTCACTGTTTTTCTCTTTGCCAGATTAGTTTTCTGTGCCACCGAGGAATTTACAAATTACCAGTTTTACAGTGTTGTGGGTTTCACAGGTTATATCACCAGTGCTTAAAAAAACAGACTGGTTTGAATTCCTTCTCAGCTCTACATGTTCTTAGTCCCGAAAGGTCAGACTCTTAGACCATCCCACCTTGTGCTCGGGAAGGTTGGTAACCAGGGGAGAGTTTCAGCCCAGGACACATGCTTCAGGTTTCTTTTTCCTCCTGTCTGAGAAACAACTTCTCTGAAGAAGGCATTTTAAGAGAAGGTGTGCGTCTCTCTGCCGGACCTTTCTGCTTGGCCCACGATGGGATTGTATCACAGAAAAATGGAATGGCTTCAGATGCTGTGAAACTGGGTCACCTCCCACCATCCTGATTGATCAGAACCGACACGGAAATCCTTGGGAGTGGGAATGACCCACGGAGACAGCAGCAGGGCCTGGCAATGCTTGCTTTCTTTTCTCTCTTTCTTTTTTCTCTGCCACGGTTTAGAGACCGTTTTCATCGCTAGTGTTTCTGTAGTTAAAAATACAAAAGACATTTAGTTTGTTTTCCAGGCTAACAAGAGGAGCCAAATGAACACTACTGTGCTTTTCCTTGTTTAATGTCTTTATGGTTTTAACAATAAGTAGAACATACAGATAATTTGTAATAAAGAAATCATTTCTGCTGCATCTTTGAATTCATTATTTGCTTGTTAGTGTAGACTGTGTGTTAAGCAATACTTTTTGCTTTTGCCATATTGCATGTGTTCTGTATACATGTATTCCTGTTTACATGTGTGTGGGCACATGTGTAGGGACACATATGTTTGGGCACTTGTGTGTGGGCACATGTGTCTGGGAATGTGTGTGGGCACATGTGTCTGGGAATGTGTGTGGGCACATATGTGTGGGCACGTGTATCTGGGAAGGTGTGTGGGCACATGTGTTTGGGCATATGTATGTGGGCACATGTGTGTAGGCACGTGTCTGGGAACATGTGTGGACACGTATGTGTGGGCACATGTGTCTGGGAACATGTGTGGGCACATGGGTGTGGGCACATGTGTCTGAGCACATACGTGTATGCGGATGAATGTCAAGGCCAAGGATTAATGTCTGGACTGATCTCTATTTTTCTCCTGGAGGCACGATCTCCAGGATATGTCTTTGCAGCTAGTCTAGGTAACCAGCTAAGGCCAGGGAGCCTTTCTCTGCTCCCATAGTGCACTGGGCATGTGCACTCTGGCACACTTACACTGCCACCATCCACTGAACCATCTTCCCAGCCTCACTAAGCCTTTGCTTTAGGAGCCAAGGTGATAGCGGTGAAAACAATGAATTTTCCTGCCTTCCTGAAACCAATGTTCTCCTAGGAAGAAATAGACAGCAACAGCAATGGCCACGAGAATAAATGACAGAGGAGAACAGGCAATGGTAATTACAGAGCAATGTAACGCAAGTGCTCCCAGTGCACAGTGTCAGAAAGTTTGTTTCTCTTTTGAGACTCTCACACCTTACAACTGTGCTCTGTGACTCACAGAAAGGTAAACCGAGGCTGCTGGGAAGAGTGGGGACACACAGGTGTTGAGGAATGCCTGGATATATTTCACATGAAAACTTGAGTCTGACGCTATTTCAGAGAAGAATAGGGAGACTGCAGGCACAGACTCTGCTGAGGGAAAGCCGTGCGGAGGTAGCTGGGGTGGTGAGCAAGAGGCAGTGCTCCATGGCGAGTCAAGAAAAGCAGCGGAGAAGCTCACCCAAGCAGCTTGAGGTTCATCCGCTGGGGGACTGCAGACAAGTGGCAAAGGACTAAGTCGTAAGAAGGCTGTTCTTATGTCTGTGTAGAGAACAGTCGGTGGGATGGTCAGGCGAGCAGCAAAGTCTGAGGGCCTGTTAGGAGATGAGCGCAGAAGTTGCAGTGCATGAAACTCTGGGTCAGACTAGGGTGGAAACTGTGGTGGGTCGTGCTGGATTTTGGCTGGAAAATTAAACATGTCTTCATGTAATGTGTAAGCAAGTAAGAAGAAGAAAATAGCTTCAGGGTTCTGAGTACCCTATTCACAGGGCTATGTCAGTCTAGTGTTATGCTTGAGTTTGTTTTTTATGCTTATATTTAGTATTAAGGTGCTCTAGAGAAATAGAACCAATACAGTGAATTGTATACTACAAAAGGGTGTGTGTGTGTGTGTGTGTGTGTGTGTATGTATATGTGTGTATGTATATGTTTGTGTTTAAGTATGTGTAAGTGTGTGCATTGTGTGTGACATATGTGTCTGTCTGTGTGTAATATGTATATTTACATGTATGATGAATGGATGGTGTGCGTATGTCAGTGTGTATAGTATATCTTGTTCAATTATAACATCAAATTGAAATTCTGAGGCTTACTAGATACACTCAAGTTACTGTTATCTGATTATTTCCTTGTGGTTTTAGGATATACTTCCGCTAACCGTTTCTGACGTGCAAAATTACTCTTAATCACAACTGAAACCTTTTATTAAGGAAAACATTACAAGTTCCATGTTGTGCCTCAATCACTCACCACCCCAGACTGGGACGCGCCTTCAATTTTTAGCAGAGGGTCAGTCACTGTTCAGCTTGCTACAGGCACAGTTCATCCTGGACAGTGGAGGTTTGGCCTAGAGGAAAATAGAAGACACAAAGAATGCTGTTGACTTATTTGTCCTCCTGGTAGTCAGCGATTGAGCACCCAGGCCGACCCACCTGTGCACAGCTACGTGCCCTGCTTGACTTTGGTGTTCTCTATGCTAGGTAAGAACATGGCGGCTGGGCTTCATTTCCCCATTACCATGACAACACACCGGGACACAAACCTAGGGAAGGAAGGGTTTCTAACGAAAGAAGGGCTTACCATTTCAGAGGGATAGAGTCCACCATGGCAAAGAAGATACAACAACACACGCTGGCTGTTCTCAGTGCAGCCACATACAGGAAGCAGAGAGGGAAAAGGATGCAGGCCAGGCTATTACCAGTTCAAGGTCTACTAGCCTTCCTCCAGCTAGCCATCTCTTAATCCCAAGGCTCTACTTTTTAAATGATTTATAACTTTCTCAAATGGCACCAAAAGTTAAGAACCTAGTGGCAAACATATGAGTCTGTTGGGAGACATTCCATATCCAAGCCACACCACCCACCTAGCAGCTCACTGTAGCTTTGTGGAATGCCTAGGTATCTAATCCCTAGTCTGCTCAGAGGAACCAGCAACCAGAAAGATAGAAACATGTCTCCTGGAGTTTGTCTCTGTAGGAGAAGGTCAATCCACAAGGAATGACTTGTAAAATGGCCTTGTGAGTAAAGTGACAGAGTGGGTTTCACAGGATAAAGGGTAAACTGAGGCATAACCCCTTTAATCAGGCTGAGAGTGATCAGAGGTTTATGAGATGTAAAGTCAGTCACGTGAGTAGCTAAAGAAAGCTGCTACAGGCACAAGGATGGACAGACGCTGGCCTGTTGTACGGATAGTCTTGTGACTGCAAGAAAATGAGTGGGGTGGGGGGGCAGTTAGGGGCTAGAATATGTGGCAGACCCCAGAGCTACACTGCTGTTGCTTGACCTGTCTCCATGAGTGTTTATTAACGTATGTCTCTTATACACTTACACCTTCCACAAATCCTCATAAAGCACAGAGGTCTCCACACAGAGAGGAGACATAACAGTGATTACCACTGTAACGTTTATTTTCACTGCATTGCCCAGTTTCACGGTAAGAGTTGACTAACTAGAAGTATTTGGTAGATACATTAAAATGGAAAGGAAAGGGGTGCAGGAATGGGTCAGCAGTTAAGAGTAAATTCTGCCTTTATGGAGGACCTGAGTTCAGCTCTTGGAAAGCGCATCGGTGGCTTACAACCATCTGTAGTTCTAGCTCCTGAGGATCCAACACCTCCATTGCCTCTGCTGGTACCTGCACTCGTGTACTCACTCACGAGCACATGCATACACACACACACACACACACACACACACACATACAGACACACACACAGAGACACACACACACTGACACACACAGGCACATGCATACACCCCCACACAACACACAAACACACACCCAGACACAGACACACACCCAGACACACACACACAGACACACACGCACAGACACACACACAGACACACACACACAGAATTTTTAAAAAGTCTTTTTAAAAAAATTTTATCAGGGAAAAGGAAAAGGATAAAGTAAAAAGAGGGAATCACTTGTTATTGAATTTGTGATAGTTAATTTTAATTGTTAATTTGACACAATCTAGAATTACCCAGGAAGAAAGTCTTGATGAGAGACTGCCTAGATTGTTGGTGTGGGGCCATATCTGTGTGACATCGTCTAATTGATGTAGAAAATTTTATCCTATTATGGGTGGCGCCATTCCCTAGGATGGGGATCCTGGACTATATAGGTGTAGAGATGGGACTACACAAGTGTCCAGTTGTGGCTGAAGACAAGTGAGCATGCTTCATTTCTTTCCTGGCTCTTGACTATAAAGTGTAAAAGTAGTGGCTTCAAGCTTCTGCTCTAGGACTCTCCACAGTGATGGACTGTAGGACGGGATTGTGAGCTAAGAGACTCTTCCCTAAGCTGCTTTTTGACCGTATATTTTACCACAGTGACAGAACAACAACTAGAAAAGAGATACTTGTAGTTTGCCAACCAAATGAATTTCTCCTTGCTTCCCACTTTGCTAGAGATCTACAATTTTGTCCAATAGTGTACATCACTTATCTCAGAGTTTCCATTGCTGTGAACAGACACCGTGACCAAGGCAACTCTTATAATGGACAACATTTAATTAGGGCTGGCTTACAAGCTCAGAGATTCAGTCCATTATCATCAAGGCAGGAAGCATGGCAGCATCCAGGCAGGCATGGCACTGGAGAAGCTGAGAGTTCTACATCTTGTTCTGCAGGCGAACAGGGGAAGACTGTCTTGCAAGCAGCTAAGAGGAGGATCTCGAAGCCCACTCCCACAGTGACACACTTCCTTCAACAAGGCCACACCTCCTAATAGTGCCACTCCCTATGAGTCAAGCAGCCACCATTTCCCAGCCATACACAACTGTTTTCTCTGAAAAGTGGTCTTTCTCCCAGGCTTAGAACATGCAATGTCAGGCGAATTCAAAGCTGGATGTGAGCCCCCTATTTGTTTCATCAATGAGTAACTTAGGAAACTTCATATGACCTGTTTTGTTCATTGAAACATGAGGAGGTTCTGGAAAATGGATCTTGTGTTTTGAAAGATGCAGGTAGTGGTTAGAGAGATGGCTAAGTCTTCAGTGCACATGCTACTTTTGCAGACCCAAGGTATAGTCCTAGCACTCGCATCAGTTGGCTCAGGAATACCTACATCTTCAGCTCTGGGGCACCCTCGAATACATGACAAATGCTGACACACGCACGCATATACATAAATAAAAAACAAAAGTCTTTGTAGAAACCTAGGTTGGTAAGGGAGACACCTTTGGATAGTGACTAATTAGGAAAGTGTGGCTGAGATTTCTGTATCTATCTAGACACGAGGACACATGCTTACGTCCAGAGAGGCTTGTCGTGATTTCATGGATGGTTCTGAGACTACCTACTCAGAATTACTGGCCTCTTGTTTTAGAAAAGAATGTCAGGGAAGAATTCTAAATACATTTGTAAAGAAATACCTTCCATCTATCTATCTATCTATCTATCTATCTATCTATCTATCTATCTATCTATCTATCAATCATCTATTTCCATTTTTCTTATCAGACATCCATCTATCTTCTACTTATTTTCTGTTTTTCTATCTACTATCTATCATCCATCTATCTATCATCCTCACCATCATCCATCCATCTATCTATCTATCTATCTATCTATCTATCTATCAATCATCTATTTCCATTTTTCTTATCAGACATCCATCTATCTTCTACTTATTTTCTGTTTTTCTATCTACTATCTATCATCCATCTATCTATCATCCTCACCATCATCCATCTATCTATCTATCTATCTATCTATCAATCATCTATTTCCATTTTTCTTATCAGACATCCATCTATCTTCTACTTATTTTCTGTTTTTCTATCTACTATCTATCATCTATCTATCTATCATCGTCACCATCATCTATCTATCTATCTATCTATCTATCTATCTATCAATCATCTATTTCCATTTTTCTTATCAGACATCCATCTATCTTCTACTTATTTTCTGTTTTTCTACCTACTATCTATCATCTATCTATCTATCATCCTCACCATCATCTATCTATCTATCTATCTATCTATCTATCTATCTATCTATCTATCTATGTATCTCTCTTATCTACTGCCTATATGTCTATATGTATCTCTATACCACCAACATCTCCTGTATTTCCTTGCTGTATCTGTAGCTATTTTTTAACCTCTAAATTAAGTTGCAGACTCATTTGTAATAAGATGAAAAATGCCCTATAAATCTAGCAATAGAGAATCATAAACTATTATCATTAAATCTTAGGTGTGCTTGTTAAAGGGTATTTAGAAACCTTTTACAGTATATACGAAAGGAATGTACAAGACATAAAATTTCATGTATATACTTTGGAAGGAGGAAACAGAGATCACAGGGAAGGGACAGAGGCAGATAAGTACCAATAGAGTAACTTCTGGGTAGTAGAATTACATGTATGAACTTTTTTGGCTTTTATACAAGTTTGTATTTAAGAGCTTTTGTATAAAGTAGATAAAAACTGATAGCTTTATAAAACTCAAAGATGATTCAAAGATTGCACAGATGTTTTCTAAAGTGACCCACGGACCCCCAGGTCCACCACCTTCCTCTTATGGCGCCCTCCACAAGGCTCTACCATCCACATGTAGACGTCACAATCACCAGTGCTGTAAAGAGTGAGGCAGATGGCCCAAGTGGGTAAAGCGGCTGCTGTGTAAGCCTGAATGACTGGACCCAGTCCCAGCACCCACATAAAGACCCAGGCGCACACTTATAAACCCAGTAGTGTGGCAGCAGAGACAGGAGGATTACCGTGCTCACTGGTCAGCCATCCTAGCATATCTGGTGAGTTCCAGGTAAAAGTGAGAGACCCTGCTTCAAAATCGAGGTGGCCGGCTGCTAAGAGAAGGCCATCTTAGCCATGTTCATTCCATGTCCTCCATCAGACTATAAGCAAGCAGGTACATGCATGCTTGTGAAATGTGCACCCACGGAAGAATGGAGAGAGAAGAGAAGAGAGGGAAGGTAAGGAGGGAGGATGGGAGGATGGATGGAAGGAAGGAGAAAAGAAGAATGAAAGGAAGAAAAGAAGCAAAGAAGGATGAGAAGAAGGGAAGAAGGAAGAGAAGGAAGGAGGGAAGGAAGGATGAAAGAAAGGAGAAAAGAAGAGTGAAAGGAAGAAGAAAACAAATAAGGAAGGGAAGAAGGAAGGGAGGAAGGGAAGAAAGGAAGAAGGAGGGAAAGAAGGAAGGGTGAGCTAGCTTGTAAGGAGCACGCTGGGAGGCGCCCTCCCCACTCTTCCTGCCCTCTGCACTCTCTCTCCCTTAAACAGCTAAAGAGCTGCTTCTCAATGAAGAGTGTGCGGGTCAGTCAACATAAGCGTGTGTTGGGTGACTCTGGAAGCGTTCGGCAGACTTTCACAACCTTCCTCTTACACAGTGGTGCAGCACATAGCCCATAAATCACCAGCTCCATTGGAGAGCTGTGATGGACTCTGTCTGGTCCTCACTGGGCCCTCTCAGGTCAGGGTACTGAGGATGAACAGTGCCGGCTTCTGCGTTACAAATGCTTTTCCAGCTCAGGGGCCAGGGCAGTATGAAACTCAGTGCAGTGTCACTGCGAACGGTGGCGGCGTGGTGCAAATTAGGATTCCAGTCAGCTCGAGTCAGGCAGGGACTTGGGGCCTCTGAGTTAATTTATGATAACCCGCAGAGGCCAAAATGAGGCAGAATCTGGATTCCCTTTCCCTCTGTGATGAGGCTGGGGATAATTCTGGAATTATCAGTTAGAGGTAACATTTAGAACTAACCTTTTTTATCATTTCATGATTATCAAGGCACAGTCTTATCCTGTCCGTGGTATTGGCATAAATGTAGCATGCTATCTGACAGCCGACATGCCCTGGTTCTCTCCTGGGTCAGCTTGTTTGTTATATGATATAGAAGGAGATACAGGGGCTGGAGAGATGGCTCAGCGGTTAAGAGCACTGACTGCTCTTCCAGAGGTCCTGAGTTCAAATCCCAACAACCACATGGTGGCTCACAACCATCTGTAGTGAGATCTCATGCCCTCTTCTGGTGTGTCTGAAGACAGCTACAGTGTACTTACATATAATAAATGAATAAATCTTTAAAAAGCCTGAGTCATCATTAGGATGGCCGGCATGTGTGACTATGAAGATGGAGTTTGGAGTCCTGCACCATCAGAGTGTGAGAGGAGGACTTGGGTGCATAGGGGCAGCTTGGGATGTAGTTATCTAAGCAAGTGTGAGGCATGGGCAACACGGAAGACGGGAAGTCGGTATGATGGGATGCTGTCAAGGTTCCTGCTAGAAACGTTGTCCTGAATGCACTGGGAGAATATCTGGGTAGGGAGCAGTGGTGTTCCGGGTTCACCGAGACCTGCCTGCTACCATCAGGTGTCGCCTTGCACTGCCACATCTGACTTACACAACTGCCTCATAGTCTGGAAGGTTTGGCTGGAAGAGGGTCAGGAACAGGTTAGAACAAAGGATAGTGTTTGTTTGAGCTGTAGTCCTCTAGCCAAAGCGAGGACTACATGGAGGTGACTAAAGAGAGGTGCTATGGAATATTTTGTGACTAACAGTCCTTAGTCCTATTACTCCAGTGGGCAATTGAGAGGTGAGTGAAGTTGAGTGTGTGGTCTATAGTTCAACTCCTTTACTGAGTAACTATTGCATGCTGGGAAACAGGCATGATTAGGACTCCTATAAGATGCCAACAGTTTGGTAAAGAAGATAAATGCATTCAAATCCAAGAGCTAGTTCCTGCAAAGGAAGAGTTTCAGAGAAGTCAGAGAGGGGATTATAGATGTTCACACCTTTGTGTGTGTGTATCTGTGTGTTTACAAGTGTGCATGTACGTCTGTGAATATGTACATTTATATATATACATATGTGTTTTCATATGTTTAGGTCTGACTTTGTGTCCATATGCTGTTTAAGTGCATGAGCACATGTATATGTGCATATGTATGTCTGTGTTCAGATGTGTGTTCACATGTGTCTATTTGTGTGTTTATGTGTATATGTGTGCATATACATGTGTGATTTTGTGTGTATTTGTGTATGTGTGTGCATGTATGTGTAAGTGTGCACATGCATGTATGCGAGTATATGTATACTGTATGTAGTTGTATGTATACATGTGTGTGCGTCTGGGTGTGTGAAGGGTAAAGATGACTTATTATGTGTACATTATTTAGCCTCATTGTCAAACCCGAAATCTGGAGACCATACAATGGCCTGGTTTTAGTGACAGGGGATTTCTTTATCTCCCCCTTGCCTGTATTTATGCTTTACTGGTATCTCTCTCTTCTCTGGTAGCTAGCTACTCATATTTGTTGAAGAAATGATAACTCACCTACAGCTCATTCCGAGGCGAGAAGCTGCACTTGGTAGGAGAAAGCGTTTGCACCTGGTTCTGCACTTCCTGCAGCTTGAAATGCAATCCGTCGGCCATTCCCATCTCAGAGGGCAGGCCAGCAACCCAGCACAGAGAAGGCATTCTGTTCCAAAAGATGGACCTGGTGGGAAACTTGCAAGTCTGCAGAATGTAATTACCCAAGTGGAAAGTAAGCCAGGGCTATGTCAGCAGGCCCCTTCCCATATGCTAGGGAAGGGACCACCAGCCCTGTTGAAGCCAGCAGGCAGCATCTCAGCTCCAGAAGTCACCAAAATGGCAGCCATTTGAGACGCCAAAGGAAAACTACATCTGGTGTAAAGCTCGCACGGATACTATTAAGGCCTTGGGAGGCTCAATCCTCCATGACCATTGAGGAGAGAAAGGTTTCTAGATGAAGAGGTTAAATATCCACATCAGGTCCTCTCAGCAAGGCTGTGGAGCGACAGATGATCAGTTATATCGAAACTGATGAAAAGAGTCTTCCCAAAGCAAACAGGCTGACCCCAGGACACTCACCTGCTCACCAGGCTGTAATAGGCTCTTTTGTTGCCAGCTGAGTGACCTCGAGTTCTTTACCAAGACAGTAGGTGAGTGTTTCCAGTTTGTGGCAAACAGAAGTAATCTGGGATTGGACAGGCCTTAAAAAGGCACCATATGGCAAGGCAGTATCAGACACACATAGCCCAGGTTCCGTTTTACTATAAGACCCCTGTCAGCTTTCTCTGTCCCTGGTAACATTTGTCCTTTCATATGGAGGGTATGCACGTGTGTGTGTGTGTGTGTGTGTGTGTGTGTGTGTGTGTGTCTGTCTGTCTGTCTGTCTGTCTGTATATATCTTTTCCTTTGATGGGATGGAGACATCAGTGTCTCCAGCCTGTGTGACGAACAAGGAAGAGGCACTTCTGGGCTAAATGTCTCTCTGGCTAGGTACTGCCTTTAGAAATGACATCCCTGGGTTCCCTTGTAACTCTGGTTCCTTCCCAGGAAGACAGCAAGAACACGCCAATCTTCTTCCTGTAAATGGTTATTGGAGGATATATTTTTAGTCCTGAAACCCTCTCAGTCCCTCCTCCCCACCAGACACAGAAAGACACAAGCTACTAAGGAGTCTTACTTGGCATTAAAACGAAACAAAACAAAACAAAAAACAACAACAACAACAAACGTGCCACAGTAGTTCCCTGGGATCCTCTCTGCCTCCAAATTCAGAGTGCAGGGAACCTAAGTTGCAAAGGCTAGAAAGGGTGAGGTAAAGTTAAGTGGGTGCAGCCATGCCTCTCCAGGGGAAGCAGCCACCCCCCACGTCACCCCATATCTGACAGCAGATGACCACTAGTTTCTCCAGCACGCAGGGCCAGACCTTCCCAAGGAACCTCCCATGATAAGCAGAGACCATCCAAAAGGGCACCCTCTGAACTCCTACTCTGGACCACCTTTCCTGAATTCCAACCGGAGCAATTCCACGTACTTACTGATCATATTTCTTAACTCCTTTTCTTTTCTTTTTTTTTTTTTTTGTTCTTTTTTTCGGAGCTGGGGACCGAACCCAGGGCCTTGCACTTCCTAGGTAAGCACTCTACCACTGAGCTAAATCCCCAGCCCCTTCTTTTTTTCTTGATACTTTACGAGTTTATCTCTCACAGAGGAAAATGGAGAACCAATTAGTTCCCATTAATCCAGAGCTCTACAAACTGAGAGAACGTGTGCTTCTGTTGTTCAGGGGTATAGCTTGGACTAATTACCTCCTGGTTTTACTAGCCCTATATAACAGGAGACCTTGTACGAGTTTTTATGGGGAAGCTGGTTTTCTGAAAGAAAGAAAGCCGAGTAGGGAATGAAATAGGTGCCGAGTTACAGCCCCTCCTGAATCACAACTCCTTCAGGTGGGTAAACTCTTCAGGGTTAAATGGCTAAAAACAAAGAGCATGTAGGTGGACAATGACTTTCTAAGTGACTGTTCTTTGTCCGTGTTCTTAGCATTTATGAGTCTTAGCAAACAGTCAGTGTATTTATGTCTCTCTCTCATTACTGTTGGTCACAAAGCTCCTGAAGGAAAAGAACCAATTATGTCTCGGGACTGTAATAGGAGAAGGATTGGGCATGCAGAGAATGATGGGCATAGAGACTGCCAGGAGTGCCGGGAGTCTGAACTTACATCCATTCTACAGAGACATTCAAGCGTGTGCTATGTATAGCCAGGAAGATGGCTACCCTGAGTTCACATCTCCAGAACCCCCACAGAAAGCCAGGCATTGGGGTAGCACCTCTGCCTCTGGAAAGTAAGCGACAAGAGAATCACCACGGCTTGCTGCCTACCAGCCCAGTACCAGGTTCAGGGAGAGACCTTGTCTCAAAGGAATATGATGGAGAACCACAGAATAGGACACCCGATGAGTTCCACCGTTTGACACGTTTGCATACACGTACACACTACCGAAGTCCTCCTCCTCCTCCTGATGTGAGCCCTGTGGGTGCCAATTAACTCACGTACCCCCCACAAAGCTGGCTCATCTTCGTTTAGCAGTGAGTAGATCATAGCACTGGGTAATACGTGAGTCATAAAGTACCCTGTAACCCCCGTGCTTTGTGATGAGAAAAGCTGAGACTCTAACCAGAGAGTCTGTCTGGACAGTCAGACCCTCAGGAAAAGGTGCTGTCTGATTTGTTTTGGAATTTTGTTGCTTTTTTTTTTTAAATTAAACACTGAAGTATCTTCCCTAGAGCCAGGAAGATACTGCAGGTCACGGGGTAAAGAACAGACAGGGGTGAGCCAAGAACTCAAGACAAAGACAAGAAGGAATTCCTTTCCTCGACCACAAGTTCCATGTTTTGCTTGGCAGAACTTTGTGGCTTTCTCTATTCTTTCCACTGCCATCAGAACGCGCAAATCAGCTCACCTATTTTCAAGGTTCGACATGTGCTGGTGGAAAAGAAGAAAAATTAGAAAATGGCGCCTTTCCATGACCTGTGCTCTTCAGACTCCGTATGGTAAAGGAATGTGCTGTACTCTTTAAGGTTGATGAGGGAGGATGTCGTTAGAAATAGCAACCCAGAGGGTTAGGAAAATGCAATGTGTGAGCTTTCAGAGCACCAAACGTCATGACTTAGGCACAAGAACCATGACATTATGGAGATGCTGCTCCACTTGGAAGGTTGAGCCTCATACTGGCTAGCCGGGGTTGGGCAAGTTTTGCCAATCAGCATTTGTTCACGGTACAGCTTTTAGGTCACTTGGCCCCACCCCTTTTATTCTATTGGATCATTTTCATCTGTGTTTGTTGCATGTTCTTCTGTGTGTGCAGGTGTGTGGTGTATGTGCACACATGTGTACATGTGTGTGCACGTCTCTCTCTCTCTCTCCCTCCCCCCCCTGTGTGTGTGTGTGTGTGTGTGTGTGTGTGTGTGTGTGTGTGTGTGTGGGTGGGTGTGTAGAAGGGAGCACACGCTGGATTTCTTTTGAGATATGGTCTCACTATTCTGGAAATTGAGAAACTGGATAAAATGGCTGTCCTGGGATCCCCAAGGTTCTACCTGTCTCTGCCTCCCCAGTAATGAAATTGCAAGTGAGTTCCTCTGAGTTTGAAACACGTACCCTAGAAACTGAATCCCTGTCCTCCATTTTGTCCGTCAGGCACTTGATCCAACAAGCTCTCTTCCCTATTTCCTTACTGGGCAGAACTCCCTGATGTCAAGGAAGAGGCCTGCACAAGTCGTTTCAGATAGCAATTTATTGTATTTAAAAGACCCCAGAATTTCCTTATTATGAAGAGGAAATAATCAGCTTAAAGCTAGAAGATAACACACCTCTGGGAATACCATTCCGACTCATGTCAGGGGGGTGTTGTGTCTCTGGAGTCTTTAGGGAAAATGAACTTGGGGTTATGTTTGAGTCAGTTCAAACGTAAAGATAACTGGAAATATTAACCATTGCTACTTATCCTGAAATGTGCATTCTACCAAATCTTTGTCCCCTGTAAGACCTGTCCCCAATGGCAGTGGGTCAGCTAGGAGTACAAATCCCAGACTGTGACAATAAAAACACAGAATACCCAGCTGAATCAGAATCTCTGCTAAGCATCCTCTTTATAAACATGGTCCAGATAGTCCCCGGGACATATCACCTCTGATACTGAGGTTATACTCATGTCTTTAAAGATGTGGTCTATTTCCTGAAATTCCAATTTGCCAGAGAGCCTGTATTTTATCTGGCAATTCCACATAGTAGTCCTTTAGTATGAACGTCTCTCAGTCTGCCCTCCCAACCCCCACCCCCGGGTTAAAAAGCAACCCAACCAAATTAAATCTAGCTGTAGTGACCAAACCTGTTCAGCTATTGGCAACCAGAAGCTAAAAACCATTAAAAAAATGCCAATGTTTCTTTGAGAAAATGGTTCCCCACATGGCAGAACATCCAGCTATCTCTGCCGTCTTCTTCCCCCCCCTCTGCTTCCTCTTCTCTTCTACTTTTCCCTCTGTTTTCTCCTCCTCCACTTTCTCCTCCCCTTCCTTCTCCTCTGCTTCTTTTCCTCCTCTTTCTCTTCTTCCTCTTCTTCCTCCCCCTCTGCTTCCTCTTCTCTTCTACTTCTCCCTCTGCTTCCTTCTTTTCCCTCTGTTTCCTCCTCCTCCACTTTCTCCTCCCCTTCCTTCTCTGCTTCTTTTCCTCCTCTTTCTCTTCCTCCTCTTCCTCCTCTTTCTCTTCCTCTTCCTCCTCTTTCTCTTCTTCCTCTTCTTCCTCTTCTGCTTCCTCTTCTCTTCTACTTCTCCCTCTGCTTCCTCCTCCTCCACTTTCTCCTTCTTCCTTCTCCTGCTTCTTTTCCTCCTCTTCCTCCTCTTCCTCTTCTCCTGCTTCCTCTTCTCTTCTTCTTCTTCCTCTGCTTCCTCCTCTTACCTCTGCTTCCTCCTCCTCCTTCACTTTCTCTTCTCCTTTCTCCTCTGCTTCTTTTCCTCCTCCTCCTCCTCTTCTCCCTCCTTTTCCTTCACTGTCTTTTCATTCTCCTCTCCCTCTTCCTCCTCCTCTTCCTTCTCTGTGTCTTTTCATCCTCTTTCTTTTCTTCCTCCTCCTTTCTTTGCTCATCGCTTCCCTTGATAAACATGTTGTTGAATCTCAGAAACTATTGTGCTTGGGAGGATAAAGAGAAGAAGGTACCCGGATTTCCTGTCTGTGGAGCTTAGAGGTGAAAGGAAGACACACCCAAATAAGAACAATAGCAAAAGATGTGCATAAACCATGTAACCCTGTAAAGGTACTGCTCGCCCGTGGTAGTGTGAGTATTCCTCGGTAACAACCTTCTTCAACAGTATAACATGATAGAGATTCTATTGCATGTATCCGCTTAAGGGACACATGTGTAGAAGTCACTACTCATAGGACGTGGTTGTCTCCTTCTCCAGTATGGGTCATCACGGTTGGCAGCCAGCAGCAATACCTGCTGGACCATCTCATCTGCCTGGTGGTTTGATTTTCTTTGTGACCAGTCAGTGGTTATTCTGGGCTGCCTTCCAAAGCTGCTCTCCTCAGCCTTCTGGGATGTGTCCTTTTGATTACACTGGTGTAGGCTTCTACCGGGAACAAGCAGCAGACACCAGAAGCTGGAAGCTTGGGCTCAAGACACTGGGCATCCTGTGTAACCATCCACTGTTGGTCAGAGGACAGGGCTGCTGTATTCAATGATGCAGGGAAGCTCAAGCCTTGGTAATTGTAACATCAAGGAGAGCTGGGTGTGCAGCAGGGAGAGCTGGGTGTGCATAAAGGAGAGCTGGGTGTGTACCCCCCAGTGTTAAGTGCACTAAGTAGAGAGACAGAGGCTAGAAGAGAAGGCATTCTACAAGGATCACAGATGTGAGCTATGCATGACCTTCCGGAGATGCTCTTAACTGTGATCAAGTGTGCACTGCAGGAAAAGTTGGAGCAGATATGAGATCCAGTTGACAATGTACTTCAAGTTGTTTCTTAGACATGAAAAAGAAAAAAAAGAGTCACTTGTGAATGTCTGAAGTTTGCCAGATACAGAGTCATGAGGTCTATTTGAAGACCAGGTGGATAATATTTATTTCGGTGTCCTGGATTATTTAGTAATAACCTTGTTCCAGTTAACAATGTTCATTGGTGGGAAGATGGCTCAACAGTTAAGAACATGGTTACTCTGCGGAGAACCAAGGCTCAGTTCCCACAACTCACTCACACATTACCTCACAATTCTAATCCCAGGGGATCTGCTGCCCTCTTTTGGCCTCTTTAGGCACTGCACACATATGATGCACATGAACACACACACACACACACAGACACACACACACACGCACACACACCACCTGCACACACACATGCAAACACACACAGACCCATACAATAAAATAAACAAATCTCTATAAATAAAAGGATGACCCAGCATCACTCATGCCCTTCTTGATGATAGGTTAATGCCCTTCTTGACTTTATGACTTGTCTGTTTGCTCTGCCATTTCCTTTGACCAATTCTACGTATTTGTTACCAGTCTTGTCGCTTTGACAGAATATCTGACAAAAACAACTTAGGGAAGGATGTTTTATTTTGGATCTGGATTTGAGAATACCATCCACTGTGGAGGGGAAGGCAGGGCAGAGAGAGCGTGAGGCAGCTGGGTCACATGCTGTTCATAGTCAGGAGCAGAGGGGGAGAAAGAGACAGATGGTGCGGTGCTGGTGTTTAGTTATACTTTTCATTTTTGTCCAGCCCTAGAGCCTATCTCATGAAATGGCATGGACACATTCAGGGCTGGTCTTCATATCTCTGTTAACCTAATCTAGAGGCCCTGTCACGCACAAGCCTAGAGCTGTTCTCAGTGACTCTAAATTCGGTCAGAGTGACAGTGAAACTTAGCCATCACAGTCTGTATAATTAAAGGGTAATATGTCACTCCACAGGAGGACGTGGGTTTTCTTCAGGAGGACAGCGTGAAGACAAGCCATGGGTGTCTGTCTGCCTCTGCTCCTCAGACATTCATTCCAGCACCCCTACTACTCCACCTGTATGTGGCCGTTTTTGAAGTCAGAGTTTGTCTTTGGTGGGGCCCTCTCTTGCCACACTGAACATCTCGTGAACCTGGGAGCAACCCTGCCCTCCGAGGTTCTTTGCCACCTTGGAATTTGGTCAGTTGGCAACCATGGCGCAGAAGACTTCTAACTTAGACAGCTACTCAAACCGGCTGCCTCCTGCTTCCACTTAACCATTTAAATGGAAGGGTACTATTATTTCCACAGAGAAAGCAGTGTAAGGGACAACTTGGGTTTTGCAACACTTATAATGCACTTGATATAATTTCAGGAAAGCCTTAAGTGTGCAATGAGGATTCTGAGGCTAGTGGCCACAGATGCCCAGAACATTCCAATAATCCAATGAAACAGAGAAGCCATTTGCAAGGTAGCAATCTGTGTAGAAATTGTTGATAGCATCCGTTCACGCTGGGGATCTTACATATAAGTGGGCTATTGCTCTGAGTGGGGAGTTAACTTTTTTTTTTAGCCTTTTGTTTGTCATTAAGACAATGTTTCCATCAGGGAATCTCCAGAGCCAGTTGTTTCAAGGTGAACACCAATGTCCTCCATCGGAACTGCTGAAGGGGCCTTGGGAAGCTGCCCTGCCCGATGTGAAGGTGCCCGGTGGGTCACGTGGGATGACAGTGCCCTAAAGCAGGTGCCTGACTCTCGGGTTGCAAGATTCGGATGGGATCCCACTGCAACAGTCTCCGTTAGCAGCTTAGCGGTCCGCATCAATCCCGTTCCAAGTTTGGCGATTTTCCTCCTAGCTGTCACTAAAGAACTGACAAGGACAGCTCAAAGAAGGAAGAGTCTATTTTACTCACAGTTAGAGGCTACACGCTATCATGGCAAGAAGGCATCAGGGCAGGAAAAGGAGGCTCGTTATCATGTAGTGTCCACGGTCAGGAAGCAGAGGAGAGAGACGGCCACTGCTACCTAGCTCACACTCCTTTTTCCTTCAGTCCAGGAGCCCAGCTAATGGCGTGGCAACACCCAGGTTTCGCTTGGGTCTTTTTAACTCAAGAGTCCCTCACAAACATGCCTAGAGGTTTATAATCTCCTAAGTGATTCTAGGTCCTGTCAAGTTGACACTATTAATCATCCCCTCAAACCTAGGGTGACTTAGCTGGAAATCTCCCCTCCACCCCTGTCTTGAGATCTTTGTCCCTTGATGGCTTCATGGTAGCCTCTGGGCTGCGGTAAAGCACACTCTTGAGATACAGAAAGCTTCCTGTGTCTGCTGACTCCTCTAGTTGGCTTGCTTCCGCCCCACCCTCAGGATTCAGGCTGGCATCTAGTGGAACATGTATGGCGTGTTCAAGGTATCCCCGGATTCTTCAGGCATTTATCTTAACTGATCCTCAGGAACTACAGGAGGTGGAGAGCAACATCTGAAGAATGGGGAATGAGGCACGTGGAGTCTGCCCAGGAGGTAGGCAGGAACAGGGTCTCCAGCCAAGGCTTTGAGCACTAAACACTCCAGTAGCACCAGAACCCAGCACTGGGTTCATACCTCAAGGCTCCTTTTAGGAGAGCAATTTTTTTTCTTTTTTTTTTTTTTTTTTCGGAGCTGAGAACCAAACCCAGGGCCTTGCGCTTACTAGGCAAGCGCTCTACCACTGAGCTAAATCCCCAACCCCAGGAGAGCAATTCCTTAGCGATGCTTTTTAAGCTAAACCCCAACGCCCATGTCTCCCTTTGCTATACGTTTCCTCACAACACCAAGCAACTCCTGGCCTCTGACCTCACATATTTATTCTCTGGTGTATACCCCTCACTGGGTTTTCTGCTGTGAAAGAAGAACCAGGTCTTGACCTCTGCGTCTCTGTACTCCCTGTACCCGGGTCAATAGGCCATGATAAAGAGTAAAATAGATGGACTATAGTTACATGGCTTAGTGGTTAATGGTGACTGTCATCATGGCTGACCCTCTGAGTTCAATCTCAGCAAAAGACCTTACCCATTAGAGCAGAGACAACCAACTAACTCTCTCAGAGCCTGTATCCTGACCTCTACACACATACGTACGTGCAACATACAATAAATACGCGTGACTTTTCAGATGGCTTTCAAAAGAATGGAAATGCTCCAACACTCGCCATGAGCTGAGGGGCAATTGTTTGTTAGGTTCAGAATGTTTTGTTCTTCAAGCGTGTTCCAAACATGTGTCTGGCGCCATGCTAGTTCTTAGGGCTATAGGGGATGTGGCTCGCCCTTCTGAGTTTAGAATGCATCCCTGTGAGTCTTCTCTCAGGGAAAACCAACTACACCTTGGGAAGCCAGGGTTTAAGGAAAGCTGCTTCAATAGGCATGCTGACAGAGAAAACCAGGTGTGAGCTCGGTGATCACATTACCAACATGACCTCAGCTCAGTGCGACTCAGAGCTGGACCATGAAGTGTGAAGAGTGGAATTTATAATCAGATTCCGAGCAGAAAGGACCAGTGAGATTCCTAGAGTCTTGACAAGCTCTCAAGCTCTCTGGGCTTCACTGAGCAGGGAGATGTGGCCAGAAGACTTTGCGATTAGTTTCGATTTTGTGCCTGGTTCTGTTGCTGTCCTTTGACCATTTTGTGGATGGGATAACTGAGGTCCAGAATTTCCCCTTTAGAGCACGGGTGAGACTGGCTTGATTTGCTTCAAAGACACTGCCCTCAGGTTTCCCACGCCTACCCTCCAACTCAAGTTCCCATTCTTGTCACCAAGAGATAGCTGTGTTAGTAGAGTGCTTGCTAGCATGGGCAGGGCCCTGGGTTAAACAGCCAGTGCCCACGGGAACCTGGGACATTAATTCATGCCTGTGAGCCCAGTACTGGGGGAATCAAAGGCAGGAGGATCAGAAGTCAAAGTCATTCTGTTTTATACAAGTTCAAGAGCAGCTTGGGGTATCTGAGAGCCTGCTGTCTTTTAAAAAAGAAAACAGAGACAGACAGACAGACAGACAGACAGACACACACACACACACAGAGGGAGAGAGAGAGAGAGAGAGAGAGAGAGAGAGAGAGAGAGAGAGAGAGAATAGGCATAAAACCCGATTTCCCTGTGTCCTTGTCTTTCTGTTGGTAGACAGATTTCAGAACTCAGCTTCCTGGAGCCCAGGAACCCAGGCTGTTACCCCATGAGCGGCAGGACTTACTCAGAGGTGGCATCCTGCATATTGCATTTCAATTCTCCCTCCCTCCGTGTGAGGAAACTGCCTTTGTACCTGGAGTCTTTTATCTGAAAGGACGGCTGGAGTGTTCAGCAGACTTGGGGGAGTGGAGAGGCACAGAGGCTGGCTGCCCACGCTCCGGGCATGCGTGAGCACTCCCAGCAAAGCACAGCTGGCACAGCTAATTTTAGCCTTGCCGCCGCCTTGCAGAGAAACCCTTTAAGGAAATGTATCTTCTCTGAAACAATCTGTATTATAATGTAGCAGCTGATCGACATGTCAGAATATTATTACTGGGGGTGGGGGGGATTCTGACAAGTAATTATGAGTTTTTGTTCAATTTTTTTTGCAATACTTACAAAGCCACGAAAGGAGAGAGAGAGAGAGAGAGAGAGAGAGAGAGAGAGAGAGAGAGATTTTATTCTCCAATAAGCAAATAAAAGTAAGGATCACTTTTATTTTATTTTTAAGAGATGGATAAGGCCACAAAACAATTATTTGTGATAGTTAAGTCAACCCCCTTGTACCCAGAGGTACCCAGCTGAGAATCCCCACTTTTCCACTTTTTCTCCTCTTTTGAGCATCCTCCAGAGCATCCCTGGTTTCATCTTCAGGTTCTGGGTTCATCTGGCTTTTAATGTGTTAACAGATTTTGGAAAAACCTTGACTACAATTTTCTCCCCACTTAACTAGAAAGGTTGGCATGGATGTGTACACACACACACACACACTTCTCCTTTCCCCATGCTCCCCTCGCCGGGCAGGGTCTGTTTTGTTCAGCAATGCCATGCCTCACCTCTGGGAACTTGGCGATTGGAGAGGAGAAGGCAGCTTCGGAGCTTGAGAGCTCGGTCTGAGCGGGGCAGGGAGGGCTGGGCCATGCCCCACCCAGGCACTTCGCGGACAGGCTGGGGTTCGGTTCCACCCGCGGCTCGGCTGCAGACTCTGCTCACTGTGCTTTTCCAGATAGCTAGTGGAGAGGTGGCAGCCTCTTTCCTTCCTCCCTTTCCATTTTCTTCTTTTTCTTTTTCTTCTTCTTTTTTTTCCCCTTGGAGGAAATACCGCAGCCTCTGGACTGCGTGCCGGGCTCCCTGGAGAGACTCTCAGTTCCACCCACTGGCTGGAAGGAGGGGAAGTGAGTGAGAGAGGGGCAAGGCCAGCCGGAACACACCATGTCACTCTGGGAACCAGACAGCAGCAACTAAGCCTGCACGGGTTTCTTTTTCTTTTCTTTATTTTTTTCTTTTTCTTTTTCTTCTTTTCCCAGTTTTTTCCTTTCCTTTCTTTTTCTGTTTGCCCATTGTTTCTTTTCTTTTCTTTTTATTAAAATTTATTTTTTTTCCGTGGTGGGAAAGAGACACGGGAGAGACGGAGAGCTGTAACTGCAAGGATTCCGAGTTGTGCTAAAGGATTTTTTTTTTCTCTTTTTTTTCTCCTCCTTCGCCTTCACAAGCGCCTGCGATTGACACCACTAGAGACAGGCTGGTTACAGAGCAAACTGCTTCATCCGGACTGGACCGGGCAGCTGGGAGGAACCAGGCAGGCAAAAACTGGGGAAGCAGTCTGGGGGTTTCGCTACGGATCTCAACCCCCATCTCTTTGGGGTATTTTTGGTTTTTGTTTTCTTTTTCTCTTTTCTTTTTGTTCTTTTGTTTTGCTTTGCTTTGGGTTTTTTTTTTTTTTTTTTTTTTTTGGTTGTTTTAAATTCCTCACGGTGTTGGAACTAGTGAGTGCTGGAGTCTCAGAGCCTCGGCAGTCACCCGGACTGCCGGGGACAGTGGATTAAGAGAAAGAAGCTCGCCTGCCTGGAGGCTCATATACCCTGTTACTCAGTTTCCTGCCTCGGAGATAAAGATCCCAGCTACATGGGCAAACGCCTGGATCAGCCACAAATGTACCCCCAGTACACGTACTACTATCCTCAGTACCTCCAAACCAAGGTATGGCTGGACCCGCGGGTTTCAGAAGACAGCGTGGTGCCTGGCGCTCCTCCGGAGCGAGCATGGCAAACGGACCCTTCCCTCACCCTCGCCCCCATCCCCTCGGCCGACCTCTTTCAAATTACTAACAGTAGGAATGGAGTTAACAAGCCAGAGGAAGAAGAGAGAGGAAGCCCCGGAGTGTAGCTTTCTCTTTAAAGACGGGGACTTTCAATGGAGTGTTCTTTTGTTATTTAGCCGCAGATATGCTGTTGAGATGGTTGAAGTCTTTTGCAGGTGAGCAGGGATTTTTTAGAAAGGGGGTCCCAGCAGACGTTCTCAGGGACAAGAATATTGTTTCAGGAGCTTTTCTAGTGAGCTGTTCTTTGTGTGTGAATCTCAAAGATTGGGGTAACACCCCTCCCTTCCTTTCCCCCTTCCTTGCAGAAAACACTCTGGGGTGGGGGCCACTTAAACTTTTCACGGCTTAGTGCAGTAGGAAAGAAGATCACCAGGAGGTTCCAGGGCACCCAGGAAAGTCTTTTCGGAGTTTGTTGAGCATGTTGTTTTGTTTGGACTGTCTTTATTTTGTGTGAAGGATGACGGAGATGCTCCAGGGGCTAAAAGAACTGGAAGCTTAGCACCCACGGTTTTTACTTTTAGACTGGCCCCCACCCCCCACCCTGTCAGTTACTACTAGGAAGTCTGGGTCTGAAAAAAAAAAGGCTTTGAATGTAACTGATAATAATTGGACTTGAATTGGTTAAAGACTTTGGGCTTTGTATGAGCATGTGCTTAAGTGATCATTAGGGGCCCCAGAGGCAAACCCACAAAACTGAGCAGGGGGCAGTGCCGACCCTGAACTTTTATCCTGCAGTTAAATCATGAAGGAGGTGAGGTGAGGGCTCCATGCTCCAATCTGTCAATTCGATTGGACTCGATTGGAGGGGGGAGTACCATATCGGATACTCGGATTTCGTCATGAATTAACCTAACCCCTCCATCTTCTCAGTAACTCCACATGCGAAAGCAAGGAGGGCACGGTTGAGCAGTGTGTGCTGTCACTGGGTTCCCTGGCACGATCAGGGGTTGGTGATTCACGCTGAGGTTACCTCCCATTTACTCTGTCTCGTCAGACAATGCCCATTTGAGGACCAAACTGGACAACAGCCTCTTGGGATTGCATTAAAGGCTGGTGCTCCTTTTTTTTTTCCTTTTCCCCCCATTTTTCCATCACTCTATGCTATGCCCTACCCCTCCAAGGTCGGCTCACTTTGCTGTCTGCCTTTGTGCCCAGTTAGTTTGGGCTGCCACTGCTTAAATAGACTAGCCCTCCTGCCTGGTGCCCTAAGTATTAACTCTTTGGGCAACTTGGTACAGAATGCTGCCTACTACTTTAAAGAAAAGGTCAAAGTTTAAAATAGGAGAAGGATATCCACGGTCATTTTTTTTTCTCCGCAAAGAGACAAAAGCAATAAGCTTCAGGGTTGGCCGAAAAATATCAAACATTCCAAACCTTTTACTCATTTGGCTAAATTTTTCCAAATGTTTCCCCAAATTGTGCTTTGTGCTGGTTCTGGTTTCCTAGTGCCATGCACAACCACAGGAGAAACTTTTGATTGAAGTTGGAGTGAAATAGTTGGGGTTTCTGTTTTGTTTTTCTCCTGGGTTGCTTTTAATGTAGTATTACTAACAGGGAATGATGAATGCTGGGTTGAGTTAAAGATACAGGGTGCTGGGTGAGCCACGGTGGGAAAGGGAGGGAGTGAAGAAAAAGAGGGAGGTAGGGAGGGAGAGACAGAGACAGAGACAGAGACAGAGACAGAGACAGAAACAGAGACAGAGACAACAGAGACAGAAAGGGTAGTGGGGAAAGAGCTCAATGGTGATTTGAAGTGTTTTGCCTGAAGAAAACTGAGAGGTTTCTCAAGTCTGTTTGGGGTCCTGTGTGGCATTAGTGCCCCACAGACCCTGACAGCGTCTCGTCTCTGGGTTTTATTACTTTGGAGCAGCCAAAGACGTCAGCATCTGCAACATTATTAAGAAGTTAGCTCAGTTAGGCATCCTAAGCTGATATTTGAGTAATCAGATCAGAGCCAGAAAGGAACATAAAATCAGCTTCCTGGGCTTTCATGGTAGCTCATCTTGACGGTTATGTTGTGGAGTTTCAGCGTGGCAGCCTAGTTGACACGGATTGTCTTGGTGCCTCTGGAATGACAGACATTGGTGACATCCCGAGAAAGTAGAGATGTGAAAGGTTAGGTTCTGAGGAAGTATGAGTGTGTTGTTCTATCTGAGCAGGTGGGGACTTTCTGACAGACTTAATCTGATACAAGAAAGCCTTGTCGGAAGCATGGAGGGCAGTAGAGTACAGTTTCCACAGGACCTTTGCTCCTCTCATACCTACCTGTCTCAGAACAGTATTCATGATCAGTTAACAGGGAGGGTGCTACACTTCTATTTATTTGATGAGCCTAGATAAAATTCATGGGAACCCATTGTTCCAGCATTGACACCTAGTTGCAACTTAAGGTTATCGTCACAGCCAATGGGAACCATGTTCACAAATAAAGAATACTTATATTTGATAGAAATAGAATCCTACGCTTGATCAAAGTCACATCCCGGGGATAGCAGACCTTCAAGGGTTGTTTAAAGTCAAGTGTCTTTCCTTCCTAATACATAAGAGGTCTTGTGTGGGTTGGGCAGGAGGGGTGGGATTTTCTCGGAATATTTAAAGAATCAAAAACAGTGTTTAGCATCATTTTCATAAAACCCAAAGCAAACACAAAGAACCCCCGGGGCCCCTGCTTTGAATTTAAATAGTAAAATGTTGGACACAAGTTCTAGTTGCCTGTGTGAAAACAACATGAAATTAGTATCCTCAAAATCGAGGCCTTCCACTTCCTCAAATGCACACTGTAGTTTGGGGATGCGATATTTTCCCACTTCTTTCTTGTTGTTTCCCAGTACGGGAGAGCCTAACGTACTACTTTGCTCTAATTAAACAAAACTAGGAATCAACTCATTCTGTTTCATCTCCTAGAATGATTCTTCAGATCCTTAAAATGCTTCATAGGAGACAAAACATACATGTAGCCTAAATAAGAGAGTAACGGTTACATGGCCTTAGCTGCACAACAATATCATGTATGTAAATGAAACGGCGCTTGACCCTTGGCTGTAGTGATGATGTGTGGCTATGCTACTGGGCTGTGCTCATATCTCTAAGTATTCTGACTCTCTCTGTTTTTTGATATATATTATATTGTATTTATATATAAAACAGAGAATAAAAAAAACAATGACATGCTGTAATATTTAAACATGTGAAGTGGCTTGATCTTTAAAAAGTTTTTCAAAGTAAGCCATTGCTTGGATGGGTCTGGAGACCCACCTGTAGCTTTAGAGACAAGTGATCTGAAAACAGTACATTATCTCCCTGGCATTGACTGTTACCACACCACATTTTCCAAGTCTTCAGAAAATCCACCCATTGGAGTTGGGTTCCAAGAATCCAGGTACATTCTCCTGTGAATCTGAGGCATGTTGGGTAGGGGTAGGGTGAACAACATCATCAAAATCATCATCGTCATCATCATCATCATCATCATCATCAACAACAACAACAACAGTAGCAACACACCCAACAGTCAATAAATCGGTTGAAAAGAGAAAGCTAGGGAAGGGTGATAAGCCTGCTCACTGCTTAGGGAATGGGTATTCCTGGATAGTGGGGTTGAGAAACGGCTGTTTCTCTCTTAACATAGTATTCGGAAAACTTTAATCATGTTCCTCAAACTTCCAAAAGAGCCCCCAGCTGGTGTCTCCTCTCTTGCTTTTACATAACCTTGTAGGTTCACAGACCTCTCTCCTGGCCCATCGAGCAGAACTGTGTCCCCCTCTCTGGCCATTGGGTTTCTGCAGAAAGTCTTACAAAAGGGGTCAAGACTAATAGACCCTTCCTGGGTTCCTCTGGCTAAAGGCACTCAGGTGACAGTCAAAGTGGGATCAGGAGTAAGGGCAAGGCTCACCCACTGTATAGCTACGTCAGCTTCAACTACCATCGTTGGCAGCCCAGCTTGCTGCCTCCCACTAAGAGTCTAGCTTCAGTTATGTCGTAGATATGGGTCGTATCATGGAAAAAGCCAATACAGGAAGAGTAGGCAAAGAAAGGGGACTTCTAGAGGGCAAAGGGACCTTCAAACCTGTGGATGTTCAGATCCTTCAAAAGCAGAATCACTCCTCACACAGTTGTCCTGTAGGCACAGGAACGGAAGCCTCCTGGAAGGAGGGAGGGAAGAAGGGAGGGAGAGAGAGAGAGAGAGGGAGGGAGGGAGGGAGGCTGGAATTTCTTCCTGCTTCCTGCCTGGGCTTTGCACTGATAGCTAGTCTTTGGTAACCTGCCAGTTGTTTGAAAACAGCCCTGCAAACTCCTAAGTTCTGTTTTCCTTTGAAAGCTCGAAACATACAAAACTGGTTTTCTATTGAAAACGAACAAGCAAACAAACAAAACACAGAAACAAACAAACAACAACAACAACAAAAACCCCAAAAGTTTCAGCTATGGAATATTTAGCTATAATTTCAAATATTTTCCTTTGCTTAGGAGTGGAGACGAAGGGTAGCACGAGAATGTGATAAATCTTGTTTGCCTTATTTTTAAGTGTGCAGAATTTTAATTTGTTTTAAGTAAAAGAAAAAAAAGATCAGCCACAAGGATTTACTCTCTACACTCAGTTCCTCGATCCTGCAGATCTTTAGGCTTCCGTGGATGTGGGTGCAGCCTGGTGCAGGTTTTGCTGTCTTGTCTAGATAATGCAGTTTTATCTCCTTAAAATGTCTTCTTCAACAGAGGTCAGATTGTTCAGGAACTTCTTACTTTCTCTGGACTCGGAGCTTCAAGGGAGCACCGTTAGGTCCTTCCTGGAGCACCTCTCTTTCATTTTCTCCCCACTTGCAAAAGAAATAACTGAATTATGCAATAGAAGAACTTTTTACAGGAGGGAGTAAGCTCTCTTCTGAAGCTGGGGACAAGGGCACTTTTCAGGAAGGGACACAAAGGGGGGAGGGTGGCGATGCAAGTTCATTCCGGGTCTTTTTGGCCTCAGGAATTCTGGAAGACTTGCGTTTTTTATACTACTGCAATTTTTCACAAATCTCCTTTGACATTATTACCAGTACTTTGGTGGGGAGAGGTTCGCCGTGATGGCGCCCCTGTCAGATTTGAAGAACATACGTCTATTTCTTTGAAAAGAAACTTTTTTTTTTTTGGTGTCGAACTTTTTATTCAGAATAAGTAGTGGGCGTTTGTCCGAGTTTGGCTTCCAGTACGAGATTGGAATTGTTTTGTAACAGTCTCCTGCACCACAGCTGTATGTGATTAACCAGTGTAATAGCCACGGCATGTGAGAAAAGGCGTTTTTTTATGCTATAGCTGTTGCAAAGCCAGAGTGCAGATGGGCCTGAGAGAGAACAACAGAGAGTGGGGCTGTGGGCTGAGCTGTATCTTCAGGATTCGTGTTACTATTTTTTTTTTTTTTTTTTTGCAGTAGTGGGAAAACATTGAACTGTTTTGGCTGTGCTTGGGAAAAAATATGTTTTCTGGAAATGGAAACAGATGAATGCTAACAATTGTTTAAAAAACATGCCTGTGTGTGCCCTAGTGTGGGATGTTTAATTAGGAGACACACACCTACTCATTGGGAATGACAGATATGCAAAAGCAAATCTGAGTGACTCTCCTAACACCCATTCAAAGGCAAGTTTCACATTCCTTCTTGACATTAGGAGTAACCTTTTCATGTCTTCCTTCTTGATTTTTAGAATACTTCAATCTTTGGGATTCTTGTCAGAAAACCTTCAAGGCATTTACCTCTAAGGAAAATATTGGCATGTCATAAGGTTCAATATCTTAGAGATAAAATGGGAAACAGCGTATTTGTTTTGTAAGATAATGGGGAAATATACTGCATGGCTTTGAGGGACTATGACATTTGCACTGACGTTGTTAAAAACTAGAAAACAGCACATAAGGCCACATGCTTTGCCTCTGTTGCTGTTCTGGTGGTGTTATAGAGAAGAATTTGTGGGCCCTTTATGGTATTTGGTATTAATGTTGGTTGCCTGGAGGTTATAGGTCTGTAGGATTAATAAAGGCTAACACGCCAGGCTGGGAAGATGTCCCAATGTTCAAGCCTGCTGATCCGTGTTCGGATCCCCACAGTCCATGGGACTGCAGGACCAAGGTTCTGTTATCCCAGTGTTCCTAAAGTAGAGAAGAGAAATGAAGACAGCAGACCCTCCAGAAGCTGGTGGGTCAGGCAGCCTAGCCAATGCTGTGGCAAAGAGACCGGGTCTTAAAAGAGGTAGAAGGTGAGGAGGGGTTCCCAAGGTTGTTGTCCTCTTACCTCCATGGTCACACTTACTGTCTCACGCACTCACACACAAATAATAATAAAAACAAACTTATATTAGGATATATAATAGTTAATACATAATAAACTATAGTATCTAAATGTAAGACATATGGTTGGTGACTGTTTCCAGGGTCCCTGGAAGTGTCTATAGAACTGGCTATTTAGTTTCAGATTTTAGACTTTAGACATTCAAAAAAGAAACAAACACACAAAACAAAAGCGAAGCTGGGGGCAGGGTCAGAGGTGAGCTGACTTTTGCTTTCAAGTTGATATTGGCAGTCAATTTGTGCACAAAGAATTTTTGTTTGTTTGTTTCCTATTCATGTTTTATTACTCATTAAATAATACTGTTTAGATTCAGACATATGAATATAGCTTTGTGGTACGATAGTTCAACCTTTCATACATCCCAGTTACGAAGAGAATGGGTGTAAACGAAATGGTTCCTTTTTTCCATTGGGTATTCTCTGCTCTACCTGCCGAGGCATAGGTCTGTTGGCCAGTTTCATTCACCCTGACCCCTGCACACTTTAATGTTTGGAAATCCTCTTTACAGACAGCTGGGTCTTCTTTGGTGTCCTGTTGGCATTGGGAGGTGACCTGCATTTGGTGCTTTCCACAACTTTTTGTTTGGTTCTTTGATGCTCTCCACAGAACAGTCCAATGCCGCTTTGCAGGGTATAGGAGTTTGACAAATTTAGTTGTGCCCTTCACATCTGAATCCCAAACACTGAGAGGAACCCATCCATCACTAGGGAGTGGGTGGAAAGGGGTGGGACAAAACGACAGGCATCATTTAATCATCTCCGTGACGGGTGTTTCTGTGGTGGTTAAAGTCCTCTCTTCTGAGCAGATTCAGTTAGTGCTTATCCAAGGCTCCCAGTGAGCTCCGTACCTTCCGGTCCATAAGGTGAAGGAGGAGCAGCTCGTGACTAGGGACAAGTTTGGAAGAGAAAAAAAACTGATTCATGTCACTGAAAACACTAAATGCTCTTCATTCATGAGTGGATGTGGGTGCTAAAGTGAATGTGGAGACAACCATTGAGAGACGAAATTATATTTAGAACTGGGTTTGCAAAATGTACAAATTCCCAAGTCTAATAGGAACCTTGGATACGCAGACAAAACACTACCATTACTTAGAGCATGGTATTATAGAGGGGGAAACCAGGAATACCTCAAAGACGTCTCAACCCAGTGAGTTACATTTGAGAATCCTCTCTGGAAACTACTTTTCTTTTTCTTGCTGGAGACCATTCTACTACACACACACCCCAAAAAAGAACTCCTCTAAGCTGAATTAATGAGACAAAATTATCACAGAATGACCCCATTTTTTAATAATTTTCCTCTTAAACTTTGGCAGCCCTGTGTTGGTTTTGTATGATCCAGCACACGAGTTGTTATTTTTCTATTTGTGATTATATGTTTACGTTAGGAGCAGGCAGGAAGGGAAGACAGCCATTAGGGGGAAACCTTTGCTTCTGCCCATGAGCTAGCCTATCCACCTGCTAGACTTGACTTTCCTTTCACAGTTCAGAATTAGCACACTGGCACAGGGCTGGCAGGATGGCTCAGACTGTAGAAGGGCTGTGCAAGGATTTAAACCTGGCTTCCTGAGTTGACTGCCCAGATCCCACAGTAGAAGGAGGGAAATGAGCCCCCAAAGTTGCCCTTTGACCTACCTCCACTCAGATGCTACGGTGTACACACCCCTGCACTTGCACACACAAACCAAACAGACACAGGGTAATTGTTAACAGCATAAAGTGATTTCATGCCTCCCTCGAAGAGCCGGCTGTGAGCAATCCTTCTCTCACCTTACTTTGGCTGACTATTTCTGCCCTGGACATTGGTCACTTATGAGTTGAGTGAGGATTCTCGAGATCCTGTCTTCCCATGGTTTTATTTTAAGGCATGTCTATTTTATTTGTATGAAGCTGTGTGATCCTGAGTGAGTCTGTGCAAGGCATGTATTCGTGAAGAAGAAGGTGAGAGATTATCAGAACTGGAACTGCAGATGGTTGTGAGCTGACGTGTGGGTGCTGGGAACCAAACCTGGGCCCTGTGTAAGAACAGCCCTTGCTCTTTTCAGCTCCTCCTGTCTCCCATGTGTTGTCCACTTGACTAAGTCAGTTTTACTGACTGG
The DNA here is from genome assembly GCF_021556685.1 of Rattus norvegicus. Lineage (NCBI taxonomy): Eukaryota > Metazoa > Chordata > Mammalia > Rodentia > Muridae > Rattus > Rattus norvegicus. The sequence continues at coordinate 124,707,631 of NC_141541.1, read as the reverse complement.
AGACAATTCAGTGTGGAAGAAAATGGAAATGCAGTTGTAGCTACATGATTGTTTTAAACCAGATAAAACATTTTAAATGATTTTTTATGTCATATTTGACTGATTTGCTGATGTGTGTAAACTCTTATGTTGCCAGAATTTATTCAGCACCTAAGTAGACAATAGTGTCCTGAAATCTGATCAAGTCCCCTTTTCAATGATCAGATAGCGTTGAGTAGATGAATCAGGAGAAAGGACTACGAAGTTTAGGTTGGTTTGAAGCATGTCATTTTGTGACAACTCAGTTCATCTATTGAATTGATTTAAAATAGCCCAAGATTGTTTTATAGAAAACCAGCCCTTACAAGACCTCCTATGATATAATTGTTAATTTCGATATCTAATTTCTTTAGAATAAGAAAACATCTTTTCTTTGTTTGGAAGATTGTTCTTTTGAGGGTCAAGCCAATCCCACTGTTGAATTTCGGCCCCTGGTCTCTTGTCTGATGCAAGGCACACCAGTTCCTAGTCCTTTCTTGGATTTAGAATATTGCATTTTTAATATACATTATGGGATTCTGAAAAAGACCATTCTAATAGTATCCCTTCAGCTTTGAAAGAAATTCTGGTCACTTTGCTTCTGAAACACTTTGGCTTCAAGCAAGCCAGCCTGGTCTATGCATTCTTGTAAATTTGAGCTCTCCTTTTGAATACTGTATTCTTGCAAAGTTTAAAAAAAGAGTTGTGGACACACTGTTTTGAGGCTCCCAGGCCATCACACTAAGTGAGATGGTAAATAGAACACACCAAGATTTTGTTTGCTTTCCGGTTCCACTTTAATTTAGTAGGACCTTTTTGTGTCACACACTATTTTCGTGGGTGGCCTTCGTAGGCTTCGATTTTTCTCCAAACCAATTTTATTTAGGGTTCTTGAACACTTCATCCTCCCTTCTAGCCCACTGACCAGAGGTAGGGGGGAAAAGAACATTTATAGGAAAAGGGTGTCGTGGACCTGTTTAGAAGCTTTGGGTCAATACCACTCGTTGTTGTCAGGGTACCAGCAGTTCGGACCAATAGCAAACACCAAATACAAATCAGTAGTGGCAGTCCAGGCCAATAACAAACACCAAACAAGAATCAGGAGCTGCGGCTCAAGCCAGCAGAAACCACAAGGCTCTGCTGAATCGCTGTGAGTCAACAAAAGTGACAAGAGTCAGCCGGAACACAAGAAGTTCTTTGGCAGGTTTCTCTCTACAAAGTGAAGACCAGTGAAGCCCAGCTAAGACCAGGGAAGAATTACATGGCGTTGCAATGCAAGAGAAACCTCTCACTGTTTATGGGGTTCCATTTATACTCCTTCCAAACATCATGTGTCCTCTCAACCATCTGCTCCAGGAAAACATTACATGCTCTCTCATGTGTCTGTTTCGCCAAAATAGCCTTTCACAAGACACCTTCCAGAAAAACGCCACACGGCACAACAGAGTTTCCAAAGAAACCAGACATTTTCACTTTGGGCCTTCACTTCCATTTGCTGTGGCCTTTGCGCTTTCAAGGGATCTTTATTGGAAAATGTCTCTGACAGGACAGTCTTTGGTTGACCAAAGCGGACACATTGGATTGACCTGTAGCAGTGAGAAAGAGCTGCAAGGTCCAAGTCTGAGTGCCAAGTTCATCAAATCCATTTCTGCTTATTGGAGTTGTCCATCAGAAACAGATCTGAATGGAGCTGGGTTTCCTCCGGCTGCCAGCTTGTAGTACAGCTAGGAGGCAAATCGGGGTCATGATAATTTTGCTATTGGGTGATTTTTTCTAGATTCTTCTCAAAGTAACATCACACGTCAGAATTGCTAGTTGCTTCAGTTCTAACAGATTCCACAGTTGACGCACCCTGGGCAAGTTCTCTTGTTATGCAGAGTCCATGTTCCTCCTAAGGGACATGTGTCTCCATGTGTGTACATTTCAACCAGACCCAGCATTGCTTTCACAGAGTAATCAAGGCCACCTAGAGATCCTGTCTCTGTGCTCCAAGAAGTCTGCTTCCTTCCGTTCTTCATAGAGCTTCCTTTCATTCTTATTTTTTTAAGCAAGAGGGAGTATGTCTTGTTCTATTCTAATTCACAACCTTCCCTTGTCAGCCCCAATGGTGGAATGATGGGGTTTTAGGGGTATATCACCTTGCCCATTCATTTCCAGGGTCTTACCTCAATACCTGCTGACCCATCTTGTAGGCTCATAGCTGCCTTAAACAGGATCATTAGCTACACACTGAACTTCACTTGGAGGTTCAATGAATCGTCTTTTAAAATCTCTTCCATATAGAGAATACAAGCACACACTCCTAAAACAGTTACAGGCATATTTTGGTGCCTCTGATTTTCTCTGAAACTATATAATGACAGAAATGGAGAGGAGCAAGGCATTCCTAGGGAGTCACAGATCTGTTCCCTCGGGCACATAGGTTGGATCTGTCCACTTAGCCCAAGGGTTGGATTTACTCCCTCAGGCCATGGGTTGGATCTGTTCTCTCAGGCTATGGGTGGCTCACAGAGACAGCTCTTACCAAAGTGACAGGGGCTGGTATCTTTTCAGTTTCTGTCACACAAGAGTTGCATCTTTTTGTGCTTTGAGACACACTGCCGGCTTGTCACAAAAGCAATGTATCTGCCTCCTTCCCTCTGTTACTCTCAAGAACATCCTTTCAGAATCCTACTGATTGATTTGTTCTAATTAACCCCTAATGATTTTTTAAGAAGTATTTGCCCCGTGGAGGGCAGTGATCTTCAGATCACTTTGTTATGTGGCTGCCAAACATGACAAGAGCGGAACAGTTTGACAGCTTCTCCTTAATGAGTGGCTCATGGGAAACCAAGCGAAAGGGACCTGGGAAGTTAAGAGGGGAAGAGCATCGGGTCTTTGTGTCCCCTAACTGTCCTTGGAGAAGATGATTGGTTTTCTTTCCAAAAGCAGTCAAGAAGAGCTGCTTGGCAAGGGGAAAGGCATTTATGAGTAGGAGGCCATCTTGGGGCAAAACCTAAAGTAGGTAGAAGTCAAAGGAGCTAAGGTTCTTGGTGTCTTGAAAGGAAAGCAGTCAAGCTGGTATGGACAGTCGATGATCTGTTTCAGTTTGAAATGTACAACAGAGTTTGGCAATGTTTGTCATTCTTGAGAGACAGAGAGAAAGGCACACACACAGAGAAAGCCAGAAGACAATGCCACACATTAGTGCTCAGGGGGCAGCCATCTTGTTTTTGTTGTGACAGGGTCTCTCACCAGACCTGGAATCTGCCAGGTAGCCAGGCTGGCAGCCCAAGGAGCCCCGTAGAGCCACCTGACTTTGTATTTGAAGCACAGGTGTTATGAGTTCTGGAGACTGAACCAGATCCTCATGGCACTTGAACCAACTCCCCAACTTCTGCTAACGACCTTACTGTTTCAACCGTCTCCTTATGCGTTCACAAGGAGGGCCTGTCTAAGAGTCTTCCTGGAACTTTGGTTTAGAAAAATAAATGTTTTCCAGAAAGAATCATTAGAATCCTTTTTTTCTAAAAAAATTTATCTCTCTGGGCAGTTCTGTGTGTAAATTAGTCATGCCCATCTGTAGTGTCCTATAGTATAATTGTGAACAGTGCTGTTTTGTATAGACTGGAGGACAGAACAATAATGTAACATGTGCAAACTGTGAGCTGAGCAGAAGTGATATTTAAAAACCACTAATATGTCCTGAGACTCATTAACCAGGCCAACAGAGGCTCTGTAAGTAATAGTGTCCAATGGGCTCTTTTAGCCCAAGGATACCTCAGATGGGTGGAGCCCAGGGAGATGGTGTCCAGATCTCAGTAGGTCCCAGAAAGGTTGGCTGGTAGTTTTACTGTTTCTGTTCTTTCCTTTCTGCCATGGTCTCAGGACATACCTCTCCACCTGTGTTCATCTCAGGATGGTGGTCACACGCGATGTCCCTTTTGTGTTTGTCCTGTGTATGTCTATGACTTGCTTGATTGCTTTCCTTGGGCTTATTTACTTATTTATTTATTTACTTATTCATTCATTCATTCATTCATTTTTCATTCTCTGATTTAGCTTCTATTTCTTCCATCCATCCCTCCCTTCCCTCATTCCTCCTATAATTAAGGCTTTGAGGTGGATCTGTCTCCTTTGACTCTTTGCCTTTTGCTCTGAAAAATCTCCCTTCTTTTTACCTTTGAACTTTTGGGTCCTCCCTGTAGTGTCTTTTGTTGTTGTTTGTTTGTGCGTTTTTCCCACTTACTTTTCCTTCAAAGTAGAAGGAAATTGGTGTTTGACTTTCTCCTATTAGGGCTTGGTGGTGAATTCGTCTCAGCTCTTTTTGAACATGGCTGGGCTGTCTACGTCTTAATATATTTATGGTAGAGGGATACTCAGATTTATATCTTGGTTGGTCTCATAACACTCTTTCAGCTTGGATCACAGGTTTCGTCATTTGAACCTCTCTGTAGGATCTAATATTCTATTGGTGGGTTTCCGGGATGAATTAAGCAGCCCTGTTCTGTGTGTCTCGCATGTGCCACACACCTACTCCAATGGTGAGGTAGTAGATTTTTCAGAATTTTGAAACACTTACAATTCTGTAAAGTATAAAATAACTTCCCTGTATGACTAAGTAGCTAACAGGATATGAATGTGCGCCTAAGATGATGGGTCCTTGAGATGCTCAGTGGGTAAGGCCACCACGTGTGACCTAAGTTCTATCCCTGGAACCTACCCGGTGGGCTCAGAGAGTGGACTCCTGAGACTCTCCTCTCACTTCTACAGTACGCCGTGGCAGACACAAAGACACAGATGCGCACACACTCACACTGTACATTTAAAGGGGAAGGGAAACAGCGAGAGAGAGAGTTTCAAACGGTGCTCCAGAGAATTAAAGAGCCTCCGCACTTGGGCACACACGAGAACATCGAAGCAGACCACTATAGGATGGCATGAAAACGTCAACCTCAATCGAAATGTGATTTCCAGTTGGACTTCTTTTAAATTTTCTATCCTAGGCAGAATCTTTTAGGCTTTGTTTGTAGTGATTTTTATGTATCACATTTTAATTACATTACTATTGTTAATATTTATAGAAAATATAGTTTCTATCTTCCTAATTCTTGAACAATTTGGAAGGATTTCTATTACAAAATAGTGCATTGAGCTGTCCAAACCCCATCAAGGGGAAGCCAATAAGCTCTCAACACAGCACTAGGCCGTTAGAGAACTCTCTGTATTAACCAATATTGATAGTTAGATATGCTCTTCAATAATCACCTCTCCCTCCCTTTTCCTTCCCTCTCCTCCCCCTCCCTCTCTGTCTCCCCACACTCCTCTGCGTCTCCCTCTTCCCTCCTCCTTTCTTTCTCTCTGGCATCTCATTCTTTTTTCCCAGTCTGGCCTGAAGCTCTGTGTAACCCAGGCTGACCTTGAGCTCCTATGACCCTTCTTCCTCTGCTTCCTGCGTGTTGAGATTTCAGGGCTGAGACAATGCCTGGCTCTCCAACAGTATTCTCTGAGTCTGTGCGAGCTTATCTCTGATCTACACTAGGCGCTTTCATGTCGAAGGTGTTGTCTCCTAATGCTTCCCCAGTGATGGACATTTGCCACACGCCCAGCAAGTCATTCATGCTTGTGGTTCTTTTGTCAGCATCATGGCTCTTTATACTCTGCACCACGTTTTACAGACACGAAGCTCATTGGTCAAGACGATTTAGCTGCCACTGTCTGGTCACTCTGGATTATGTTGCATTAGAAATAGACAATTACTGACTATTAAGTTGGTGAATTTCTGATCTTCTTAGCTTCCTCTAACACATCCTTGAGCTGCTTACCATGTGGCTGGTTGGATTCCTAATAACCCGAGAGTCTGTGGGTGGCTTCACTCTGCAGCCTCTCTCTGCTTAAACTCATGTGCAGTACATTCTGCTCCTTTAAAATATTTGCGCGCGCGCGCGCGTGTGTATGCATGTATAGGAAGGCCACAAATTGACCTCCAATATCTTTGTCAATCTCTCTTCCCTTTATATTTTGAGACAAGGTCTCACTGAACCTGGAGCTCACGGATTGGCTAGAATGGCTGGCCAGTGAGCTATGGGAATCTGCTTGTTTCTTTCAGGACCGGTTAGAATTACAGATGTGAGCCACCATGACCAGCTTCTTATGTGGGTGCTGAGAATCCAAACTTGGGTCCTCATGCCATGTCCCATTCACTCACAGACTGAACCACCTCCCAACTCTGTTCCCCTCCATGAGGTGATACAATGGCTGCCTTACGTGAGCTTGGATTGAAAAGGTGCCCTCACACTTGGCCAAAGAAGAATGAAGCATTTCCTCTTGACACCCTCTTAGAACCCAGCAGGGGCTTTGGGTTCCCACTGCCACCAGGAAGTCATCTCACAGTCCTCCATCAGGACTCTTCTTATGCTCCGGATAGTTGTCCTCTGTCTGCCACCCATATGCTAAGTTGAAGGGGGCATCAGGCACTTTTAAGCAGCACACCTTGTACAGACAAACATCCATACATCTAAAATAAAAATAAATCTTTCTGGAAACTCACTTTTACAGAGATGCAGGGATGACTCTGTGGGTAAAGGCTTGCTGTTAAAGCATGAGGACCTGAGTTCAAATCCCCAGCTCCCATGTTAAAAGCCAGAGAGGGGGACATGAGCCTTTAATAGCAATGCTGCAGAGGTAAAGGCAAGAGTTCCTGGGGCCTGCAGAGCAGTCAGCCCAGCCTGATCAGCCAGGTTTGGGTTCCAGTGAGAACTTTCCCCAAAGAAACAAGGTGGACAGCTCCTGGGGAAAAATACCTGAGGTTGACCTCTAGCCTCCACCCACACACGCAAATACTGGAACACATACACACACACACACACACACACACACACACACACACACACACACACACACACACACGGAGAAGGAAAGGGAGGAGAGAACGAGACAGAAGTGGAAGAGAGAGAGAAGTAAAATCAAAGAAAAAAGAAGTCTGTACTGCATAGTACTTTGTAGCAACTGAGTTTAAGAACAAACATAGTAGCAGGGTCTGGTTAAGTTTAGTAACTGGAAATGAAAACATCGAGTTTACTAGGGTAAAATGTTACTTCCTGTGTTCATCTTGGAGGCCCAGTGTCTGGGTCTGCGAATTACTTTGGTGTTGTTCTGATTACATTTCCTTATTTATATCACATCCCTTCTATCCAAAGAATGCTTTGCATATCTGATAAGAATGTCTCTGGGGTCGGCATGAGACTAGACGTCCTTTGTTTCTGAGTTCCACAAAGAAGGCAAAGACATTGAAGTCTGAGGAAGGTGAAATATAGAGGGAAGGTGGTTTTCTCTGGGAGATGAATATCGGCAATCACAGAGGAGGAAGGCAGCAGAGAGGGATCGACTTAATGCCTGGCCACAGTGCGGCAAGAACCGTTCTGGTGGCTCAGATCAATGTCTTCCTTAAAACATATCTCCACTCTTCTGCTTGTCTCTGTGCACCGAGCTCTCCCATCAGCAAGACTGAGATCTTGCTTAGACTTGCTGCCTGTAATCCTCCTACTTCTAACGTGAAATTGTGTTGTTGTTTTGTTTTGGAACGAAGCTCAAGTCTCTCTCTCTCTCTTGGCCCTTTATAGAAAATTCATCCGGCAGTCTAAAATGAATATATTGGGAAATTGTCTGCTTTTGACATTGCTGGATTTCACAATACTTGTACTTTTCTCATTGAAGTTTCCGGGATGCCTTTGTCCCCTGGAGGAACTAAATTAGAGGGCGGAAGAGGTGTCATTTTCTCTCAGCTGACTCGAGTGTCAGCTCTTGCTTTCCCAGAGTGAAATCTCATGTTTAGAAATGTCATGTGTGAGGCCGGTGCTGACTTGGGGTGCGGTGCTGGGTTTTAATGAGAAAGGTTCTCTAGACCATTCCTTTCAGCTCTATCGTTAGCTGCCCTGTGTCCCTTAAACATCCCGGCATTTCTGTTGCTAAATCTTAATTCTACCCTCCTCATAATCCTCCTTTAATTGCAAGCTCATGATTCAAGGGCCATTTCAGAGGTCTTCAAGCTGAGTGATCTCCCAAGTATCCAGTAACTGCTTAGGAAGGCTAAACGCTCCTTGCATGTGTAAGATTTGTTCTGAGTCTGAATTCTAATGCCATTTACAGGTAGAGGGTTTTGAACACCTAAGCATTAGTTCTCTTCCCTTCTGTCTGTTCTATAAGCTCCCAGGGATGAGCACCTTTGTTCTGTTTGTCCCTCCTCCAAACCCCCTGTGCAACATTGACTGGACACTGTCATGTGACCAATATCTGTGCAATGAGGACAGCCTCACGAGGCATACCGCTCCAGTCATAGGCGGCAAGGAGGCGCTAACTGTTGGAGGAATCAAAGGAACTCAGGTCAGATGTGAGTCTAGGGTAGAGGGGGAGATATAGTGTAGTAATATAGTGAGCTCTGATTTGAATATCACGTGGGTATCAACGGGAACGCTTGAATGACCTTAAGACATAAGAAATAATGGAGGTGACTCCATTAGTATTTGCAGAGACCTTAGCTCTATACCCAGAACCTTCATAAAAGAAAGTGGATGTGCCGGGATGCGCCCGGGATCCCTGCGATAAGACGCAGAGACAGGAGGATCTCTGAAGCTCACTAGAAAGCTAGTCTGGTCTGCTTGGCTAGCCCTGAGCTAGTAGGATATCCTGACTCAAGGAACAAGGTGAATGGTGCTTGAAGCCATTCTCTGGGCTCCACACATATGAACACACATGCACACACACACATGTATGTAAGCACACATTTATGCACACACATACATATACACACATGCATGTACTTGCACACACGCATGTACACACGCGCGTGCACACACTCATTCATGCACTTGCACACACATATGCATGTACACACACATACACAGATACAAACACATAAAATAATAAAACTTAGAATAAATGAATGTATGATGGTTTAACTTTTGCACGTGTCTTGGCTTTATAAGTCTTATTCCAAAACCATAGCTATAAATGAAAGGAATGGACATCTTAAATCCTTTATTTTTATGACAAAATTCCTACATGTTTACAAAAAACATTTATGAATTTTTATATAGCAGACAACCTGCTATAAAGAAGTAAAAAGTGCTGTTGTAAAAATGTTTGCATTGTATTTGTCAAAGGTTTGACACTTTAGAGGTAGAATAAACTTCTGCAGATCAGTGAGGAGGGAAGGCTGAGGTCAAATAATCCAAAGGACAAAACTCCGTACGTAAATGAAGGTCTAGAAACAGTTAGCGGGCACTTAAATAAGTAAGTCGCTTATCCTTGACGGCGGTAACTTAAACTTTAGTAGGATAGGTTTTTACCTACCAAATTGTTAAAAGAGTTAGACATTTTCTAACACCTGGGGTAATTGGAGCTGTAGAGAGGTAGCACCTAACCACCCCCAAAACACACACACACACACACACACACACACACACACACACACACACACACTCCGTCCACTCTTAGAGAGACATTACTGGCTATGTAGATTTGGGGTCTGAGTTTGAAGGGCTATATTACAAATTTTACAAACATTGCCTGATATGTGGTAAAGCAACTCAAGATTAATTTTTTTTCAAAAGAGTTAAAAGTGAGACTACCTTCTCACTGCACTGTGGGCTAGACAGGAAAGAGCACTAGTGCCGCCAGTCAATCAGAAAATAAGATGAATTGCGTTGTATTTTTCTATGCGGCCACGAAAAGATGCATGTGGGTAGATCGACTGACTGAATGCCACGTGGTTAGGTTAATGAAAGGTATGAAGTAGTTCGAGTCCCAGCCCTCTCTGTAGTAGCTGCGTTAACCTCTCCATGTTACCCTCTCCATGTTAACCCCTCTCTATATTCATTTCTTTCTGGAAGACAAAAACAAAACAAAAGCAAACAAGCAAACAAAAAACCCAGAGGGATGGTTTGGTCTGGCTCTTGGATTGGCAAGAATTCCTTTAAGTTTTTGAATACAACGTGATGCTCATTGCAGAAATTCGGGCTGACTCCTGAGCAAACGCTAGGCTCTTGATAGAGTTGGTAGGAGAGAGCTACCTTGGGGTGATTGACTCCGGGAGGACAAACCATCATAGCTGTTCTCTGTACCTGAGCGTCTCCAGGGGCAGTGGAGCAGAAAGTTAACATGTAGGAGATCACGTGAGACCTAGAAACTTGTGTAAGCATAGACAGAAAAGCTCAGAGTGTGTGGGAGTGAGCACTAACCAGTACGTGTGCGACACTGAAGTGTGAGAACGTGCTACAGTCAGTGTGCACAACACAACTGAGGAATGTCTTTCAAAGAAGCCGGCCGTGTCCTGTGGCTTATTCTGTTTGTTTCTGTTTAGGGTTTTTGTTTCTGTTGCTGTTGTTGTTTGGTCTGATTGGTTTTTGCATGTGTATGCATGTGTGGCATGCAAGCATTGTGCATACGTGTGTGTATACACATAGGAACACATACGGAGGCAGAGGTTGGGTCTGGGTCTATCCCCCCTTAGGTGCTGAGGTGGTTTCTCACCCGATCCCTGAGCTCACAGATTTGATTGGTCTGTCCAGTGTTCCCATGAGGGTTCCCTCAGTCTGCTTATTTAGTGCTGGGATTATACGTGGACCAACGCAGCCAGGCAGCCAGCGTTTAGATGGGTCGTGAGGATCTGAACTCCAGTCCTCACACATACATGGCAAACGCTTTCTGTTTCGAAATTCTGAGGATAATGGCACACCCAGATGGGAATGTGATTTGACTCTGGTGCCAAAACCGGTGGTTTAGTTATTGTCACCATGGAGATGACATTTGAAATGATGAACACAAATAAGATTGCCTGAGTGAAGGCTGTGGACCTGAGAGATGGCTCGGCAGTTCAGAGGACTGACTGCTCTTGCAGAGGTCCTGGGTCCAGTTCCCAGCATCCACGAGGTGGCTCCCGACCTCTTGTATTGTAATTCCAGTTCCAGGCAATCCTATGCCCGCTAGTGACCTCAGGGGACACTGTGCATACCTGGAGCACAGACATGCATGCAGGGCTAGTCTCTTACATATAAAATAGCGAAGTCTAAAAAGAAACAGAGGGACGGTAAACAAGCTGACCAAGAAGGTGAACTTGTGGACCCTGTGAGCAGAGAGTGTTCTGTTCACTCTTCTGCCGTGACTTCGGAACCCTCTCCATTCAGTGAGGTGTTTCCACTTTCAGCCGAAGAACTGGTAAAGAGTGCGAAGGTTTGGTAATTCCCAAACGTTTGGGACAATGTGTCTAAGTTAATCCTAACCAAGCCTAAAGCAACCTCCCTGATGCAAGACTGCTGGGTCTCTCTCCACGATCCTTTGGCGTGGGTCACTCCACCTTTGAAAAGTCACCTTCAGAGTGAGTCAGTGAGATGTGTTTGATTTGCATTTTGTTATTAATAATAAATTCATTTGAGCCATTTGTACAAAAAAAATTGAAGAAATTTCAGGTATTTTATATACCTGAATAAGTACCTGGGGATACTATGACTTATTTATTTATTTATTTATTTATTTATTTATTTATTTATTTATTTATTTATTTGAATACAACACAAGTTCGTAGCATATTTTATCCCTGGGATCAATAAGTGAATTTCCATTGCTATGTATCTTGATAGTAATAATCATGGCAATTACTACACAATTACATTATATTATATAATTGTATTATATATTATATGTAACATATTAGTAATATGTATTATATTATATGATTATATAATAACTCACATCTTAAAATCGTTTTCTTGTTTGAATGCAATGATGGGAGAGTGTGTCTGTGTCTGTATCTGTGTGTGTGTGTGTTTCACACATATGTTGTATAGACAAAGCTTTGGATCTTAAAGTTTCCCATGAGCAAGACTCTTGATTGAGGCATGAATAAAACCCAGGCTTGTTTCCTTGTTTCAGACACGCTGATTCAGGAGGTCTCAGGTCAAGCCTGAGACCTGTTTCTCATGGTTAGGGTTAGGGTTAGGCTTAGGCTTAGGCTTAGGCTTTTAGGCTTAGGCTTAGGCTTAGGCTTAGGCTTTATTGTTCAGAAGGCTTCCACTTAACTCCGTCCCACAAAGCCACATCACCCAGTCACACGCCACTAAGCACTCTGTACTTACTCCTAAGTACCATGTCAAGATCTGCTGGTAATGACACTTCTTAATTATCTTTATTTTGTATCGTATATCCACTTATGCAATAGAGTTTGCAGGTAATATGAATATTAAAGCATTTGAGTTTTTTTCTGTCTTGTTCATTCTGGACCTGATTCTTTTTTACTTTGAGATATGGCTGGAAAGAGATTTTAAGGGAAGCACCCAGAATTGTCCCTAGCATGGTGACACAGAGGTGCATTGATTCGCCCTCTGAGAGTTAATGTCAACTGTCACAGCACACGCTGAAGAAAAAATATCCAGGTACAGATGGTGATCAGACCTCTAAATGCAGCCTGTGTGAGAAAGGCTGGCAATGGGATGGGAGGCTGTGACCCTGGCTAAAAATAATTGTGGTTCTGGAAGCGTAGCATGCTTGCCACAGACAGAAGTTCTCCGCTGTGCACGGGATCACATCAGTCCGAGGGAACACGGTCCCACATATTCGTCTCCTCTCTGTATGACATTTACCAGCACCCTTCTAACGGTGCCTCTCGTGTCTGTGAGCTTTGAATGTGTAATCAGGTGGGACATCATCTTCTGTCTGGCATGAGTCTTAATCTTAAGTGAGTTGATTGGGGGCGACTGCCTCCACAAGTCTAGTGCGCTTCATGCATGCTGAAAAGATTCAGCTTCCAGATCTTCTGGGGCTGGGAAAACAACCAGAGACCACCAAAAGCAAGCCTGGATAGGCAAAGCCACTGAGGACTCCTCTGTGGAGTGGAGTTGTCTCTGCTCTCCTGAGGACTCTGCCAGCCATCCCCTGTTCATTTTCTAGAAACAGAGCTATAAGGTTTTTGGAAAGCAGGAAGGAACTTGGAAGTCATCAGGGTGACCCCACTCATGATGAGGTCAAGGCTATCCCACCTCTCATCAATGTTGGACTATCTCATGCACCTGGCAATTGACCCCCTTCTAAAGGCCATGTCATCTGTTTAGCTGAATATTCAGTGTCTGGTAGAGCTGCTGTTTTGTGACACTTTAGCCCGGAGTGAGATGCTTGGCACTTGACTCCAGTGCTAACATCCAAGAGAATGCATTGAGCAAGCCCTTCTTTCCTTTAGTGAGAACCACATCGGCATGTCTAGAGCCTCTCTAATTAGTTTCCTTCCTAGCCTTTGTAGCACAGGATGGCCCTTGATAGAAACTGCACAGGATAAGTCCTGTAAAGACAACGCATGCTTATGTAAGAGATATAAGATATGCTACTAGCACTAAAGAAGGGTTGAACCGCATAGACTTACTGTACTGACAGACAGGAGACATCCATCCAAATACACACTGCTTAATATGTAAGGATAGATAATATTTTATTTTCAAGTAGACTCGGTATCTGTTTGCTTTAGGGTATAAGCTTTTATAATGAGAAACGTACAATCATTAAAACTTGATTCTAATCACTTTTAGGCTTCAGTGTTTTTTCTATCGTATTTGGTTATGGTGACAGGATAATATAAGCAATTTGCTCTGTGGATTGGGTTTGGTGCCTACTTTAGGAATGTTAATTGTATTTGTGAAATGTATCCCAGGTTTCCATTTTGGGAGGTTCTAGACCCTTCAGGAGGTGGGGCCTAGCAGAGAGAGTAGTTTACTAAGGATATTCCCAGAACAGTGGTTCTCAACCTTCCAAATTCTGTGACCCTTTAAGACAGTTCCTCATGTTGTGGTGACCCCAACCATAACATTATTTTTGTTGCTACTTCATACCTGTAATTTTGCTACCTTTATGAATTATAATATAAAGATCTGTTTTTCTGAAGGTCTTATTTGACCTCTGTGAAAGGGTCATTTGAGCCCCAAAAGAGTTGCAAACCACAGGTTGAGAACCACTGCCTTTGAGTGTTATATCTAGTCTCTAGTCTCTGCTTCCAGTTTGTGAAATCCTTCCACTCCCTGGTACTGGGTGCCATAGTTTTAATGACAAAAGTCCTGGGCAAAGCAACCACAGACTGGATCGTCTCAAACCATGAGCCCAAGTGAATCTTCCTTCCTTTATGTCATTTGTTCAAGCATTTTGCTCACAGCACAAAGCTCATTAGCATAACAAGCCAAACTAACCTTTAGAGTAGTCTTGAAGGGTCTGAGTAGAGATGAGTATAAAGCGTATTGAAGGGCGGGTATGGCACATGCTTGCAATCCCAGTATGTGGTAGATGGATAAAGGTGTACCATGAGTTTGTGGCCAGCCTAGTTGTTTTGAAAAGATGATAATATGGATATATAAATAGCTGATAATAGATAGATAGATACATACATACATACATAGATGATAGATACATATAGATACATACATACATATATAGATGATAGATACATAGATAGATACATACATACATAGATACATATAAATACATAGAAACATACATACATGAATAGATACATGGGTAAGTGATAATACACAGATGATAGATAGATAGATAGTAGATAGATGGTAGATAGGCAGTCAGACATCTTTTAAAACCATAAACAGATCCAGATTCATCATGTGTTATTCCCGCCCCTCCTTTCTTCAGATTTCCAGCTAGCCCACTGATTCCAGAGTCCTGCTGACAAAACCCTTCCCTCATCATGACCTACTTAAAAAGAGCTTTTCTAGCTCTCAATTCACCCTTTAGAAGATTCCAGATATAAACTCTCCTTCTAGGACTACAGAGAATCAGATCACATAATTAGCAATTCCCTAACCCTCTCCACACAACCACCTCTGGTTATCACGGTGCCCTTGAGTTTTCGCAGAATTACAGTCCTCCCCCTTCGTATAGCCTCTTAGTCTTTAATTATTGTTGTTACTGTAATCCCTTGATCCTATGTGGTTAGGATCTATTACATCTGATACTAGTGTGTGCCTTGTGAGTGTCCCAAGGAGCTGTTCTCTAAGCTTCTTATTCCAAACATGGTTCATCAACTGCTGTCTTCCCTTGGCTTCTCCACAACACAAAATCTCATGAGTGCCAAGTGTAACCATCGTCCGTGGTTTACCCTTTATCAACCCTTAGTGATTTGACTTGTCCCTTGGTTTCTGTGTGATTTTGTGACTGAATCACTGCCCTCCCTCACCATAGGTAATACCCTCTTTTCATTGATCCAACCTTCTGTGACTTTTTCAACACTAAGACCTTCACAAGAGCTTCATCCCCTGCCTCAGTTTCACTTTCACACTGCTGAATCTTCACAGAGATGGAGTCTGGAGTCTATTTGTTTTTTTCAGATCCCTCTTTAGATTATTTTAAAAGATTTATTGTTTTTATTTTAAGCCTATGATGTAAATGTTTGACTACATGTATGTATGTATAACACATACATCACACAGCATCCACAGTGGTCAGAAGAATGCGTTGGATCCCCTGGAACTGGAGTTACAAATGGTGTTAACCACCATGTGGGTTCTGGGAACCAAACCCAAGTCCCCTGCAAGAGAGGCAAGATTTCTTAAGTTGGCTGGGGAGATGGCTCAGTGGTTAAGAGCACTTGACTGTTCTCCCAGAGGTCCTGAGTTCAATTCCCAGCAGTCACATGGTGGCTCACAATTACCTGTAATGGCATCCAATTGCCTCTTCTGGTGTGCATGAAGTCAGAACCCTCATATATGTAAAATACATGAATAAGTAAACCTTTAAAAATATATTTCCTCTGCCTAGTTGTCTTTCAAGCCCCTCTTTAAATGTGTTTGCTGACTAAGCCAAGATAATCTCTGTTGCTTTGCCATGTTTTATTCCTTTCAGAATACATTGTCCCATGGGTGCTGGGCCGTCTTTTGTTACTCCCTGCCTTTCTTCTTAGAACACAGATCTGTGGCAAGAGCCCCACCTGTCACATGCTTTTGTAAGTAGAGAACTATAGCCAGCAATTCGGGTGCTTAACAGATGTTTGTTTAGTGAGCAACTGGCTGCCCCTTGTGTGTGCGTTTGGGGCCCGCTCTCTTGTGTAAGTTCCTGCGGCAGATCAGGAGCCACAGTGAGGGGTTCTTTGTCTTTGGCAGATCTGTTTGTGCACCCAATCATCTCCTTAAGTCAGGATGACACTGATCAGTACTGGTTGTGCCTACCTTAGCCTTGGCTTCCCAATCATGTTCCAGGAGAGACTTGAGCTGGCCGGATCCCGAAATCATAATGGCTTGTCCATGTTTGGTCCCTTATGCTGTCTCGAGACCTCCTTTTCACCAGGACTGGATGGATGATGGCACCTGCAATAAAGTAGCCACATCCTCCTTAAGGAGCAGGACTATCTGGAAGAAATTGCTGAAGGGGGAAGTTTGGGGGTTTTTTTGCTTTAAAAATACACAAAGATGTTATCAAAACCAGGAACTCCAGACATTTGGCATTTGGGTTCCAATCAAGCCCAGCAGTCTCCAAAGAAGGAACCTTGATAGAAAACATTAATTCTTTGTCCACAAGACCCATGAACAATGACGTGTAGGGCAGGGGTTCCTGTCTTTCTGTTGTCTTCTGCATCTTCTCTTTTGGAACTTTAGAGACTTCCCTTTGAGTATGGCAGTGTCTGGGTTGACTTGTAGAGCACAGCTCTTCTCCAGTTCCACTTTCTGATCAGGATGTTACCAACTTACTGGACGCATTTTTAATTCCACTGTTTTGAAGACCAGTTCTGTACGTTACAGATTCCTGAGCTAGTCTGGGGGAAGGCAGTTTATTCTTTCTTAAAAGGTGTGTCTTACTTTACTGTTGTTGCTTCTGTTACATTGTTTGGTGAGAGGGTCCCATTACGGAACTCACTGCATAGCACAGACCGGCCTCCAGCTCTGGCTTCTCCTGCTTCTGCCTTTCAAGTCTGAGTACAGATACTACGTCATCATCACACCTAGCTCTGCTTTAGTTAGGCACCATGAGAGACTATTAGCTCCTGCAGTTAGGGTATCTCTGTCTCCTGTTTCAGGGGCTCACTCTTTCTGATTTGCCATTGCTTCGGTCAGAAGCCCCCTGCCCGTTCTCGCTACCCTCTGATTTGCAGTAATCATTACTTTTTTTTTTCTGAGACCACGACACTTTAATTTATGTAAAGTGGTCAGTGTCTGACCGCTTTGAGTGATGAGGCTATCTCGTGGTTTTCAGTATTGTGGGGAAATCAGACAGACGTGCAGACTTTCATCCCTTGTGTCTTTCTGTCAGAAGCGGAGCTGCGTGACACTGGTCCACACATCAGGAGGGAATAGTTATGGCATCCAAGGGCTAACCTCCACTACTGGGAGGCAGTCTCAGTTGATAGAGCTTAGTCTCTGTGTCCTTACTTTGCTTGCCCTGTCCCCTTGCCTTCATGTCCTCCTCGATTCTTCCTGCCCATCTCTACCTTCCACAACCTAAGGTGGCCTTGTCCTTACCAAATAACTACAGACCCATTAGCACCCTGTTCAGAATAGTCTATAGAACTTGCTAGGTGGAGTGCGGAGGGAAGCCAGCCTCTCCGAATGTCAGTGCTTACACATTGCACCTACGCAGCTGTTTGCAGGTTCTTCTTTCTTAAGTAACTCACTCGCAGCTGGTAATGAGCCGCGGGCAAGCATGGGACGCTCTGCGGATACAGCGCCTCACAGGGCGTCTGCGCATTAACCCAGCTAGAGGCGGTGGTTGATATCTTGAGAGACATTCCGGATGTCAGAAGTATCCTCACTGATGCCATGGAGGCCTGAAAGGACGAGGTTTACCTTCAACGTTCCCTGTGCGTGGACTTGAGGGTTGTTCTACAGAAGAGGTTTCATCTCTAGCACTGCAAACCCGCCCGAGAGTCCACAGCCGAGGACGTCACAGGCCTTAGAGCAGAGCACACTGCAGTTGTTTTATTACAAGGGCATGCCTTCAAAAGGCCTCCTGAATATTTATGTTTATATCCATAAACTCGTGCCACTTTCGGCCTTGAGTGTGAAAGCATCCTTTTGCAGTGGGCAGTGGCTAATCAGAGACTCGTGACTGGTCCAGGGTTAGGAATGAGTTACTGTTAAGTGCTCAATCCTAATCGGGGTACCTGTGTCACACGTCCTCTACAAAGGCCAGGGAGCATTGTGGAGAAAGTGTGGAAAGAGTACAAGAGGCAAATGATGGGAAAGACTGAGATGGAATGTTCTTCTGGATATGGAACGGGCAATTGAGTCATGACCTCAGCAGCTGCAGGAACTGCACAGGACAGACACGGTTGGTCCTGTCAGCATTCCCTCATGGACTGTGGAAGGGCTCAGGAGGTCCCTCCTCTCCTTGATGAGCTATGGGCAGTGAATGGGCTTCTGGGACAGGGGGATACTTTTCTTCAGTGGTACACCCACTGGCAAGTTGTCCAAAGTTTGGTATGTGACCTCCCACCCAGGCTCATACAAGCAACAATAATTGAACTACATATGCTCATGACACAGGAAAATAAAAACCCTTGTTTAGATGTACGAAGTATTAAAAAATAAGTTTAAAAATGATACCTGGAAAGAGCATGTAGGGACACCCTGGAGGTTGTGAATGACTCCTCGCAGATGCTCTGTTGGTGCTGCCTGAAGCCAGTGATGTTTAGCACAGAGCTGGAGCTCACAGAAAACAGCCGTAACCCTCCGCTTAGATCGATGCCAAAGTGGCTCTTGGTTGTGATGTGTCAAGAGAAAATAAGAAAGGACCGTGGCATTCATCCAACAAAAGAATGTCACCGTCAGGCAGAGGTGGGTTTTTTCCTCTGAGCAGTGCAGAAAATTAAAGGCTTTGAAGTTAATTGCTTGTCTGTGATTTGGGTTGGTCCTTGATAAGAATTGCAGAGTATAAATCAAATATTGATTGGCGAATAATCTGTTATTCATGGAAGACATTTAATATCATATGCTAGCTTCATTTTATCAACTAAAATTTAATAAGTGAATGAATAAATGCATTAAATACATAAATAGGTAAATTACATAAATCACAAAAATTACCACTCGCATTGTGCCTTCGAGTCTCATTTACTGAAAACATAATAGATTCCTCATCATTAGAATACTTTTACATATAAGAAACATTTTGATGGAATAGCACTTTGTAGCCTGTGGAGAATACAAAATTTCATTAAGGTTTTTTTTCAATGTTTCGGGAGTAATATGTTTAAGAAATTGGAAGGAGTAGTTAAGGCTAATGAATGTTGACTTCGACTAATCAGTACCTCGCTTGTCAGGCCTTGGGAAGGGTTTGTGTCTCTGGAAGGTTTATTTTGCCTACAGGATAAAAGAGACAAGTCCGTTCCACATAGGCTGTTGGCACCTGTTTGACTGTAATCCTTCTGGTGTTCCATGGAGTTGATTTGCTGGGAGAGATGGAGTTACTCCAATGCACTGCAAAAGATGTTGCTGCTGTCCTGTTTAGAAAGCGCGTCACGAACATTGAACACTCGGGGGACCAAGGTACAAAATGGGCTTCATTCTATAAAGGCATAAATGAATTTCACACAGGACAGACCTGCTTTGTATTTGATAGAGGATAAGACCTGTAGTTGCTACAGCAGTCTGCCTGCGTTAGGCAGTTTAGTGATCATGTCTGGAAAAAAAAAAACTGATGGAAATTTTGCAGAGGATATCCCCTTTGACATGAATTTTAAAGATCTTACGGAATTATTAAAGACCTTAAAAATCTCATGTGGACGTGTCTGGAGCAACAGTCTGGCTCAAAGACTCGAGTGTAACTTTCTGTTTGAGAGCAGTGTAGTATAAGGGTACAAAATTCAAAAGGAAGCTTGACCAGACCTAGGAGCTTCAGATGCCGCAGCAGGGATGCTAAACATCTCTGCTAGAAGGTGGCAGGCTGCAGGCTTTCTTTCCTCTGGATGCTGCAGGCGAGTGTTGTCAGGCAAGAGTTTCTCCGGCAGTGCTCAGGATGAAGAATTAAGAGAAGACTCTGGTAGAGTACGTTGGGTTAGAAGTTACAGAAATAACATAGTTTTAAATGTTCAGCTTGCTGAGACCTAACATGACCCAGAAAGGAATCGCCTAGACTTGGTTGGCCTGCACACGTGTCTGTTGGGAGGACTGACTTGCTTGCTAATTACGTCAGCTCGATATGGGCAACACTACTCCCTGGTTCTGTAGCCTGAACTGTGCAAGGGGAGAGAGCACCAGCTGAGCACGGAGCAGACACTTGGCCTCAACGCATCTGCTCTCTCTGCTCCTGACTCTGGGCTCGACCCTTTTCATTCTTGCCTTGACTTCCCGGAAACGATGCAGTTCCTAACCTGGAACTGTAACCTGAAAAAAAAATCCTTTTTTTACCCCCTCAAGTTACTTAGTGTCAGGGCATCTGTCATCCACAAAACTAGAACAATAGGTGAGAAGCCAAGCAATCCCAGTGCAGGACACTTCTGTGCAGCATGGAGTCCCGGCGTGGTGGAAGCAGTGTTAGCAGAAACCAGGCAGTGCTGGAACGGTGGAGTGGAGAGTGGAGGGCTGCCCCAAGGCATCTATCTGGGATAACACTGTGGATAATACATTCTTAACCTAGGAGAAGGCACTGATGGAAAGTCAGGATCTGAACACAAGGAAGCAAGGGAAACTTGAGGTACAAGGTAGAAAGTATTCTGGCCATTGCCCAGAGTCTGATATAAGTTTCTATGTTAGTTTGCAATAAAGATTTCTGACAAATTCCAATGAAAGGATGTTGAGAAGAACCAGCTGGTATCTTTTGAAGGCGGTGTTAGCATTCTCCAGACGCACTAAGTTCCCACAGTAATTTTTATGTGGCTGCTGTGATTAGCCTTCTGTTGGTATCGGGTAGTGCCCACTGCAGATAGGAAAACAAGCAAGATAAAAGAGAAAAATGTAGAAATATAGTAATAACAATAATAATACTTCATGGAAAGAAGCATGGGAGTTCTAAAGAGCCAACAAGCTAAAGTGGGAGACTTTGTCAGAGTGAGAGAAGAGACAGAAATGTTATTAAGGCGGCTTAGAAGATATCGTGGCACAAGTGTTTGGTGGTTTCATATATTGGAAAGTTTGGAAATCAGAAAAAGAACTTGCTGGGTGTAATAACTTGGGGTCACTATTAACCTTTAGGAGAATACTACCTGCTGAAGATCAGCTGGAAAGGGGATATGTGTGAAACCTTACTGAGGAGAGAACCTACTTATTACAGAACAGTTACCATAGCCATGAGCTCATACAGGACTGGGGTTGTAGCTCACTTAGAGGAGTGCTTGCCCACATGCATAAGGCCCTGCATAAGGCCTCCAGCATGATATGAACTGGACCTGGTGGCACATGCCTGTAATCCCAGCACTTCTTGCAGTACACAGGAGAGCCAGAAGTTCAAGATCCCCCTAAGCTATGTACTGAGTTGAAGGCCAACATGAAATACCTGAGGTCCTGAATATAAATAAATAAACAAACAAACAAACAAACAAATAAATAAATAAATAAATAAATAACAAATGAGATGTATTAGCAGAGCTAGTATGACAAGGGAAGGTCATGTTTTTGTTTGTTTTTATGTGTATGTGTATGTATGTATATGTGTGTGTATATATGTGTATGTGTGCATATGTGTGTATATGTGTGTGTATGTGTATGTGTCTATGTGTATGTTTGTGTGTATATGTGTATGTATATGTGTGTATGTGTATGCATCTGTGTATATGTGTATGTGTATATAGGTTGTATATGTATGTGTGTATATGTATGTGTGTGTATGTGTATGTATGTGTCTGTGTGTCTCCGTGTGTGTATGTATATGTGTATATATGTATGTTTGTCTGTATATATATGAATGTGTATGTGTGTATGTGTGTATATGTCTGTGTGTATATATGTATGTGTATATGTGTGTGTATATGTATGTGTGTATATATGTATATGTATGTGTGTGTGTGTGTGTGTGTGTGTGTGTGTGTGTGAAGCACCATTAGTGCATGTGCTTAAGGTTTATGCAGGAGGTCAGAAGGGAATATTAGCTATCCTAGAACTGGAGCTACAGACAGCTGTGAGCCGCCATGTATATGTTTGGAACTAAACCTGCACCCCCTCAAGAGCAAATTACACTTTTTATCACTGAGCCATCTCCCCCAACCCCCAGCCTCAGGAAAGATTTTTATCTTAGTATTTTAATTTATTTTATTTTATTTGAAACAGCGAGACTCGCACGTTTGCCATCCAGGTTGAAGGTGGAGGTGGCCACAGCATCGGGGAGATGTGAGGAGGTGACTGAGGTGTGGCCTAGATCCAGGGTAGACACAGAAGACATCAAGGGCAGAAGTGAGGGAAAGGGCCTTAGAAAGTCAGATCCTCAGTCACAAAGGGAAGGAAGAGAGAGAGGGTAGTTAAGGACAAAGAGTGATTCTCTGTTGGGACAGAGTAGGAATAGATCATGTCTGAAAACTTTTAATCTCTATAAAGTAGGTCGTCTTCTTTGTGTGAACCAGGAGGCCCCTGGAGAGGTCACGTCTGGAAAAGTAAAGGCAAATTTGTCTTCCCAGTGAGACTTCACGATTTAAAGTTCCAGTAATTAAGGAATTTTGAAACATAAGCAACAATCACAAAATGCAAAAAAAACCCAAAACCAAACAAATAAACAAAAAACCCTTTGTACAGTGGATTTGACTTCTCACCGTGGATATTCTTAAGTATGCTTGATTTCAAGCTTTTAACCTTCTGTGTATCTTATTAAAGGCCTTTATTTTTAGGGGAATCCTAAAAATGATGGCTAAGGACAAGAGTCTCTGGGTATTTGCACGCATGTGTGCCTGTGTGCATGTGTGCATGTGAGTGTGTGCGTTTGTGTGTACTCATGTGTGGGTGTATGTGTGCATGTGTGTGCATGTGCATTGTGTGTGCACACACTCGACGTGTGTGTGTTTGTGTGTGTGTGTGTGTGTGTGTGTGTGTTGGGGGTGACTTAAATGCCTGTGCCCTTGAGTGTGGGTACATGTGGAGGCCAGAGTGGCAGTCTTCAGTGTTACTCTTCAGGAAGGAACCTTCCACCTTGTTATCTTGAGACAGGGCTTCTTTGGAAGTTATCCAATCAAATAGGCTCACTGTCCACTGAGGCACAGGGAGCTGCCCGTCTCCACATCCTTAGTGCTGGAATTGTAAGCCCTCGCTCACCACAGCCAGCTATATATATTTTTTTAATGTGGGTTCTGGAGTTTGAAGTCAACACTTCACTGGCTGAACCATTCCTCTAGCCTAGGAGTCTTATAAACTATATTTGTGTGTGAATATCTTTAAGGACCACTATCATGGCCTCTTTTGCCTAGGACTGTAAAACACAGGAGTGTCTCAGGGGTTACATGCTCCATTCTCCCAAACCCCACCTCCACCCCCACACCCCCTACCCCCTGCACATAGTCCTTGGGCTGAGGTTGTACCGTCATCACAGATGACCACAGAATCCTTGTGGTAATCAGTGAAAGGGCGATTTGCTCTCACCCTGACCTGGTAAAACAGGACCTGACATATTTGTTCATGTGTATGGAATAGTGATTCTCTTTCCTAGACAAATTATCAGTTTATTTCCAGTAAATCCACCACCCCCACCCCCATCCCCCCGCGTGCACACACACACACACACACACACACAAATACACACACTGTTGTTAGATAAAAGTGAAGCAAAGCAAAACAAATAAAGCTCCTAGTCTCCACTTGGAACTCCCAGGGAGTCCGCTCTGTCTCCGATGTGCTGTGTCATCAGAGCCTGGGTCGCCACCATCAAGCACTCTTTCTTCTATGGCCCAAACCATCAGTGTTTCTTTTCATCATATCCCTGATTCAGTAGGGTTGTAGAGAGATTACCGAGCTAGGCATTGGTTGATACACAGAGCTAATGAGCACAGCCACACAGTATCGTTTATGTGCAAACAGACTGGAGATGAGCATGTTCCCCAGGTACTCTCATCTCGAGAGAGCCCTGGTGAGAGAGCATCCCCTCCATGTCCCTGAACTGGTTCTGATCTGAGTTGAAAAGGAGACCTCTCATCAGTCTGGGCTTGAGGAACGCAATGGCAGTGCCTGGAGACTTCTTTACGATCTGTAGCCAGGCCTCATGGAAGTTAGGAAGAACACAGGTGGGGCGTGAGAGGCACTGTGTCCTCTGACGGACAGACATGCCGCATGCTCCAAATGTGTGCTCATCCTCCTGCATGCAAACCATCAAAGAAGAAGCTGGTGCGACAGGAAGGGGGGAAGGCATGAGCTCCAGGGGGACCTATTTAATTCAGGGGTTTGGCAGAAGTTAGAGACTCAGTATGCAAGACAAGTGGAAATTCTGGAGAATAGTTAAGTATGGAACTGTAACTTGATGGCAGTGTATGCACTGGACAATAGAAGGCGAGAGGAGGGGATTTGCAGTTTTCACAGTCTAGGAGTGAAGGATGAGGACATAGAGGAATGAAGTTTGTCCTGCTCACCGACTCAGTGGGTGATACCCACCGTGTGTGTAGCTCACAGGTGTGTCAGTTACACAGAGGCAAGAACAGTACTCTGTACTCTTGCTGTAAGTCTTGCTTGTGGAAGAAAACAGGCTCGCTCACAAAGTCAGTCTGGGCATTATTACGTACCTTGCCTACACTGTAGAATCTGGATACTGCCCGTTTGTCACAGAATCTAGGAAGATCTGAAAGTAGGAACGTGCTTGTGTTTTTAACGAACCTGTTGTCTCCCAAACTGTAGGAGTGCATGCTGTTACAGAGATCAATGCCTCCCAGATTGCCCTAACACCAGAGTGCACTCTAAATTATAAAGCAATTGTCAGGGGTTTTTAAACCTCTTTATGAGATTTATTTCTTATTATTTTTAAGAGTGTGCATGTGGGTATACAAGCACACATGTGTGCACACACACATAAGCACACGTTAAATACACTGGAGATACAGTTATGGACTGCTGTTAGCTGCCCCATGTGGGTTCTGGGAACTGAACTCAGGTCTTCCGCAAGAGAAATGCATGCTCTTAACCACTGAGTGATCTCTCCAATCCCAGGAAGTAAAAACCTTACATCTCCAGTTACTGACTTTTTTTTCCTAGCAGTGTGTTTATTTGGTTGATTATTAATAAGGTGGTGTGCCTGTTTCTAAGGGCCATGGTTTTTGATGGGCATATGATCTTTTCCCCAGACCCAACAGAGCAGATACACTCATGAACTCACTGAGTCTGTAACAGTGTGTTTAAGACCAGTACAAACTCAAGGCAGACAAAAATCCCAGCACAAAAGAGGGGAAGCGGACACAACATCCCAACCGAAGCCAAGAAGCTATTCACAGGTGTCTTTCCTGAAAGACTGTCTGCTTTACTTACTGACCAGGGTTTCTTGCGCACCCTAGAACTTGACGATTTAGCTAGTCTAGCTAGCCAGCTTGTCAGGTCCTGCCTCTGCTCCCAGATGTTAGGATTACAGGCAGACCACCACACCCAAATGACATTTATGTGGGTGATAGGTATCCAGACTCCAGCCGTATGTCCCCAGCTCTTGTCTGTGTCTGTTGTCCTGATTTCAATGTCTCTGCCTCTGTATTTTTTTTCCTTTCTTTCCTCCTTTACTGCTCCTTTCTGTTTTCTCCCCAAAGTCGGCAAACATAGCACGGAAGTCCCATGAGTTAAGTGTGCACATCTCGTGAACATGGCATTGACTGTCCCATGAGTGTGCACATCTTGTGAACATGGCATTGACTGTCCCATGAGTGTGCACATCTTGTGAACATAGCACGGAAGTCCCATGAGTTAGATGTACACACCTGACTCCCTGTACTCAACCCTATTCAAACACAGTATGGACTTCGATACCCAAACCTCCTGCCTTGCGTGCTCACTGTTGCCTGGATCTTGTAGATTTGGTTCTGCCTTTTCCATTTTCCTCCCTTGCCTCTCCTTGCTCTCTCTTCTTGTCCGTCACTTGAGGATGGAGGCCCAGAGGGGATGAGAGGCAGCCTTTGTTCTGACCCCTGAGCTCGTCAACTCCCTGTTTTCAGAGCTGGACCCTGAAAGCGTTTGCTTACCGTCTGCAGATCACATAATTAATTACTATTATTTAAAAAGAAGGTTCACATTCTTTATCTCCCCGGTCACACAAGTCATTTTTCAAACCCTGGAATGATGACCTTGGCATCTCAAGTAAGGGTGGTCCCACAAATCAAATTGAGTGTGACTTTGGTTTCATTTCTTTGTGGAAACATCTGGTCTTGCTTAGTGCACAGGAAAGAGAGAGGTAGGAAGCTGGCAAGAGTCCATGGTACCTCTGCAATGGTGGCATTCTCTGTCTACCATTGTGGCCTGAGACTCACAACCTTCAGGAGAGGGAAGAGCTGAAGCCCACAACTCGGTTCACCAGAACCTTCTCACGCGCCCACGGCCATGAAAACTCTGCGTGGCCACCCTTCCAAATCTAGTCTGGGACTCCCACCTTGAACAAAAGAGGTTGAAGCAGAGGTCAGCAGCGTTGGTGGTGACATGATTTACTTTCTGTAATGTCAAATTAAATGTCATGGTGCTAATAAGGGTTATGTGAACCAAGGCCGCACCCCTCGGCATCACTAGACACAAAGAAAGAGCGTCTGTCCCCTAGGAATCCAAAACTCCCCCAGAGAAAGAGTGTTCTCTGTGTTGTGCTGGACAGACTTAGGGTTCGGCTGCTTGCACAATTCCCCTGTGCCCTCCCGGAAGGACAGCACCGCTTTCCAGAGTCAACTCTGTTTAGCAAGTAGATGAGGTCTCCAGAGACAACCATGTGTGGCAAGCGGGTGAGGTCCCTAGAACCAGGTCTGTGTGGCAAGTAGGTGAGGGCATGTCTCTAGACAGCACATTTTACATGAACACATTGTCTTTACTAGAGAGTCCCTCTTGGATGCCAGCCCTAAGACTCAGCTGCCCAGTGCAGTGTTTTGTTTTTGTTTTTTTGTTTTTTTTTTGGTTCTTTTTTTCGGAGCTGGGGTGTTTTTTTTTCTGTTGCATTTTGACAAAGGGATGCTGGGAGGAGAGGGGAGGGCTCAGTGGAAGCAGAGTGGTTCTTCTCACTTTGTGAGAACGAAGGCATCAGGATTTTTAAAATCATATTTGAAGTGAGTGGCAGGGA
Organism: Rattus norvegicus; assembly: GCF_021556685.1. NCBI lineage: Eukaryota > Metazoa > Chordata > Mammalia > Rodentia > Muridae > Rattus > Rattus norvegicus. The sequence goes on along the minus strand of NC_141541.1, from coordinate 124,680,466 downwards.
TATCCAACAGTGTTTGTTTCATTTTATAGAGTAGGCAGTTGAGGTTGAGTTATAGTATGTTTTACTTGCTTTCCTGAGACCCCAATACGTATGAGCTGTGTAGATTCCTCATGACTCTGAAGAGGTTTTCAAGTATGGATAAATGGAGGTTTGCAAATGATGTGCTTTATGAAACTTTTCAAGATCATGTGTGTGTGTGTGCGCGCGCATATGTGTGCATGTGTATGTATGTGTGTGTGCAAGATTGTGTATTAGTGTGTGGGCGTGTGTGTGTGTGTGCATGTATGTGTGGTGTATGTGTGCACATATGTATGCATGTGTATGTATGTGTATGTATGTGTGTGTGCAAGATTGTATATGAGTGTGTGTGTGTGTGTGTGTGTGTGTGTGTGTGTGTGTGTACATGGCATGCATAGGGTCAGAGGACAGACATGGATATTGGTTCTCTGGTCCCTTCCACTTTTTGTTCGAGGCATCTCTGTCTCTGGTCTGGGATTTCACCATATGGGACAGGCTATTGGCCGATGTGTTGCCTCCTGTCACCTACGGATTTTCAATCTTAGGAATTGTACGTATGCACATGCATGGTGTTATCTGGGCTCAGGGAAATCTGAACAAAGACCTCAGGTGTGTGGCAAATGCTTTACTACCTAAACTATCCCCCCAGCCCAACAAAAGGTATTCCACGGGGAAGGTGGCTTTTGGTACACCACTGTGCTACAGTGTTAGAGTCCCTGTTTGTCCAGGTGCCTGCGGTACAGGGCCATGGAATGCACCCCCCTGGGGAGTGGGAGCCTGGCTTGTCAACAGACCTTGACTTGGAGCTGAAGTTTCACATCTTATCTCAGATTGGATTCCATGAGCTGAAGGGATTCTTTTCAGCGTGACTTCATGCGTGAGAAATGAGTGCCGACTAAACTGTGCCTTCCTGAATTAAGATGCTCTTTCGTAAATACCACTAAAAAGTGGGCTTTTTCTTGGGGAAGCAAGGCCAGTGTTTGGCACAGGAGATTAGCGAGGCATTTGCCAAAAGAGCATGAGATTTAGCTTTGGGGAATCCAGCATTGGGATGTGTTCTAACTGCAGCCAGAAATCAGAGCTGGACTTTTGAATACTCTGAAGCTTGAGGCCTGGGAGAAAGGCCATCTCGGGTCTAATCACAGCCCTTGCTAAGATTAAACTTGAAAAGTAAAGTGTATAGATTTAACGCCACTTATCCTACGGGGAAGCAATTTGGGAATGTCTGTCCGCAGCCCTAATCTTCATATCAGGAGTGTTAAGAGGGGTCTACGTCTAGAGAGGTTTGTCACAGTCTCACTTATTAATGCGTCATTTAGTCAACCGGGAACGTGGTTAAAGCGATAGCTGTTCTCAACACAGATTTGTATTGTAGGACTGTGCAGATGAGGCTCACTCTGCCTCTGTCAGTCAGAGTTCAGCAGGGCACGCACTTCTTGACCTGTCTTCCTTGTATTCTCCCTTCTGTTCTTGTGCACATGCGTGCATGCAGTCATAGACATACATACATGGTTAACGATACATATGTATAAACAAAGAATAATCTTAAAGAAAATAATATGGCTGTGGCTTGATAACTTTTTTTTACTGACTTGTGAGTATTCAGTGTGTGTGTGTGTGTGTGTGTGTGTGTGTGTGTGTGTGTGTGTGTGTGTGTGGTGTGTGGTGAATGCCCAGGCCCCTGTGTTGTGCATGCACAGAGGCCAGAGGAGGACATTGGGTGTCCCGCTCTGTCACTCCCCACTTTACTCCTTTGGAACAGTCTCCCACTGACCCGGAAGCCAAGCTGCTGGTGGCAAACCCCAGTGATCCTGTCTCCACCTCTCCCAGAGCAGCAGGGCTGCAGAGCTGGGCCCGGCCATGCCTGGCTTTTCACACGGTTTCTGGGAGCCACACTCAGGGCTTCATGCTTTGCAGCAAGCACTCTTAGCCTCCGAGCGCCTCCCCAGCCCCGAGTGAGCTTTCTGTCTCTGTGCGAGGGAGTGTAATTCTTTTCCGAGCTGCAGAAAATTCTGAAGTCAAGACACTGTTATTTGGGAAGTGCCTTCATGAACATTAGTCCCCATTCTGATCACAGCGGCCTGGTGTGTTGAGGAGAATCCTTGACAAGTTTCCTCGAGTTCACAGGGTCCTGTACACAGAAGCAGATGCTAAAATTGCTGAGTCATGAAGAACTTTCGTACGACTTTCTAGATCAGTCAACAGGCATCCCACCATCACTACCCTCCCTGACAGTTGACTTTGACTCACCATTGACTTTCTCACCAGTGATTAAGGCACCACAGATTTTTTTTCTTCCTGTCACCTTTATATACACAGCAGGTCCTTTATGTTTTATGATACTGGGCTTCGCACTACTAATTACCCTTTGAGTGTTCTGTTTACTCCACTGCTACCCTTTCACATGCACGTGCTTACGAGCTGATTGCACCCTGTCATAAAGGTTTCCGCGATCATCTGCTCTAGACACACACACACACACACACACACACACACACACACACACACACCATTGGCATGGCCATGCTGTTAAGGAGCAGCCATTGTCTGCAGCCTTTTAAATGTGGCTCGAATTGCCCATACGCATTTGACCTGACATTTTCCTTTGCTGGGGTTCTGACCCTCTGTAAAACTCCTTTTGTAATATCACTGCTCTTAATTCCTGGCTCATTTTAAATGTGCCATCTATGAATTCCTACGTGTGTGCCTGAGCATGCACTCATGGATATACATGTGTAGGGGTCCAAAGGACAACCTCAGGCACCATTTCTTAGGGATGCCATTGACCTTATTTTGAGGCAGGGTGTCTCACTGTCTTGGGCTTTACTCATGGGACTATTCTGGCTGCTTCGTGAGCCCCAGGGATCCACCTGTCTCTATCTCCTCAGCGAGTATGCACCGCCCACCGCGACTGGCATTTTCTTGTAAAAGGGAATCAGACTCAAGTTTTGTGTCTTCAGATCAGGCTCTCTACCCACAGAGTGATCTCTCTGACCCACTCACTGTTGTGACCTCTCTTGTTACATTGTGTGCACACAGTACTGTAGTCATATTTGCATACGTGTACAACAAACTTTCCCACAAAGGACCAGGTGATAGAAGATTTGCCCACACTGGGTAAGTTTTCTTTATTCCATTCAGCCCTGCTGTACAGGGTGGGAAAATAGCCAGAGATGATACTCAAATGAATGGATGTGATGGTCTTCTTATAGAATTATTTTTACAGAAAGAGTCGGCCAGCCTGGACTGGCTTTCATGGATCCCTGTAGCACTAGCTATGTATAGCTACTGTGAACTTCACTAATCTTTAATTCTGCTCTATGTGCTTCTTGAAGATAAAGCTTGGATAAGTGGCTGTGTGGCTTAATGAATACGTCTTATTCATCAAGAGGTGTCAGACAAGTAAAATCCCCTAATATCACACTTACTAGAAATGTTAGTGACATTACTAGAGACCATTATATGCTGTGACCATTGGATTATTGACATATCAAAATAAGATTTGACTCTGATTTGGTCTTGTAACTTAGACTTAGTTTCTTACTTGGTAATGGGCTAGGTTTAGTGTGTGCCTTGAAAGCCACCCTTCCCAAAATATTTTCAAGATTAGAAGGAAAGGAGAGAGAACAAAAGAACCCACCATAGGTTAGCATTTAAAAGGTTCCTAGTTCAAAATATGACAGTTATAAAAGTAAGTTGAGTGGTGTAGCCTTTGTTCCTGCCTGGGAAGGGCCATGTTGGGGCTGATTGCTCTGGGGTTTAACTAAACCTGGCAACAGCTGAAGTGACCAACAGTAAATAAAAAGAACAAAGACAATGGGTGACCAACATTGTGCTTCTCTACTTTGTATTTTGTTCCATGTCTTGAAAGGTCATTCGTAAAAGAATTTTGACAGTGCATTGAGTTTTGTTCAATATGTCTGTCTCCCTTTTAAGCCCTTACTAATGTCCGAGTGGAGATCCTCCCTGATTCTATAGTTAATATGGTGCTAAGAAGAATATGGAATGAACTTAGTCATTTAGAAGCCTTGGGCTATAGAAACTATTAAGCTGTAGAGACCATATAAGGATATAGGCTATAAAAGTCCATTAATAATCGGGCATTCACACTTATGTGCCTAAATAAAGAAAATGGGCAGAAAAAAAAGACCCAATAAATATCTGTCATATGAATGTGGGGAAATACAAGAAAATAAACACCAGTGATTAAGGGGTATGAAGTTTTATAAAATATGAGAGTGTTGATGGAGCACACTAAAGTGCTTGCTTTGCACTCAGCTAGATCCTTAAAACCTACGTCTTTTAAATTAAAGAAAATTCAAGGCATGATTAGTCCACAGGTGGTAGGTAGGATTAAGAGACATGGAGACAGGCAGAGCCCCAAGGCTAGCTGGCCAGACAGCCTATAACCTACTTTGTGAGTTCAAAGTCAGTGAGAGAACCTCTCTCAAAACATGGTGGGGTCTGGAAAGATGGCCCAGAGGTCCATAGCAGTTGCTGCTTTTGGAGATCCTGGCTCAGATCCCACAGCATCCCCACATCAGGCAGCTCGTACCAGCTCCATGGGATCTCACACCCTCTTCTGGCTTCTGCCCACGGCGCTCATAAACTCACACAGGCATGCACACACATACACATAAATAAAATGAATAAATAAATCTTTAACAATACTAAGAAGCATGGAGGACAGCATGTATGCATCTGGGTGCACACACATGCATATGCATACACACATGCGTGCTTTTACACAAACGCATGGGTGCAAACATGCACACGGTCATACTTGGTAGTATGGAAAAACTTGTGTAATTTCGTGAGAAAGCTTTGAGTTGGGATATGTCTTTTTAATGACCATAGAAAGACAAAGAATCCAGTCACCTGCCATCATTTAGGCATCATGGTTTGTAGTTTATCGCCCAGTATTACAGGAGATGCTTTCATCCCCGTCAGCTTTCTGCTTGCAAGACTATGCTTGTTCTACCCAATCATGGGGAGAACCGCTCGTCTCGCCACCCTCCAGTGGAAATGAGTTATGAGGCCTTTATCTGGAGCTTCAGAGTGGCTTTAGCCTCTGAATAGTTGGATTTCATTAATTAATGCAAGATCTCATTTTGTCTTAGCTCTCCCCCCACCCCCAAGAATTCCTTTTCCTGTTCTGATTTGTAGGGATATGCACAATAAAGGTACTGCTCCAATTCCCTCCCCCGGGGACCATGTTAAATACTTTCCTATTGCCCTACACATTTTCAGCATTAATTTCTGGCTTCTTCTCTAGTTCCTGTCAATTCTGCAAGCAAAGCAAATCATTGTGATGCTAATGATGCTATGGTCTCTTCTGTAAGCATCAAGGAAATATTCTATGTACAGTAGAGTAGTACCTATCTTAAAACAACCTGTCATGGGCTTATATGCTTAGCTTCCTAAGTTCAGACACTAGGCTGTGACATAGACACGTAGAAACTGAGGTATTCTGGATGTCAGTTTGAAGTCAAAACAATATGCTCTGATCATTTGCTGCCATGGACCAGGCTTCGTGCTATCTCTGTGTTGGAGACATAAAGTCGAGTGAGAGCATACCTAGAGCCTCGTGAAATGGATAATCAGATGTAAACCCACACCATTGCATTGCGTTTTTGTCACTGTAACTGTGGACAGATGGACAGAACACCAGGGGAACATGGAGGCCTCCAAACACCTTGGAGGAACTTGTACTAATTTCGAACCTTTAAAGAGCTAGAGTCAATGAGACTCCATTAGAACGTGGGAAAAGCTCAGAGACACGCGAACCAGAATAGGGCATTTAGGAATGGCTGGTGCTTCTGCGTGCTCTGAAAAGTGTCGCGCTCCTGTCTGGGTGGCTAAATAGAGAAGCCAAGTGAAACGGAGCTGAAGGAGCCAGTGATGGCTGGGTGGTTAGAAGGACATTCCCCTGTTCTAGCTGCGGACTTGACGCTGGTTCTCAGCTCCTACGTGAAGGAACTCGCATTTTTCCTTTTAGATTAGTTTTTAATGTTAAACACAGGAGTCTAGATCCCTAAAGGCTGAGAAGTTAAACTCGTACAGTGGTTCTCAACCTTCCTAATGCTTTAAGACAGTCCTGGTGTTATGGTGAGCCCTGAGCATAAGATTATTTTTGTCACTACCACATAACTGAAAGTTTGCTACTCTTAAGAACTGTCGTGTAAATATTTCTGATGGTCTTAGATGACCCCTATGAGAAGGTCTCTTGACCCTTAAATGGGGCTGCAACCCGAAGATTGAGAACAGCTTAGCTAGAAGATAGGGTGCTCTAACTTGTAACAGGGTAGTGTAGGATTTTAGAAGAAGCCAACTTGCTATTCTGTGGCATTCCAGAAGCAAGCCACATCAAGTCACAACCTTAGACCTCTCCCCTGCTTTCAACCAGGGGATTCTCATAAGACTTAGAATAAGATCTGCAGAATAAACACTTGTCTCTCTGCCCTTAATGGAATTTATATACCAGCCACAGAGAGTACATTGCTTGTTGTCTCTCCTCAGCTGTAGCTCCCCTGTGCTCCGGAGGCAAGCTCAGCCTGCCTAGTTCTTGCAAGCAATTTCCCTTTGTTTATACTAGTTTAGCTTAATATAAAAAGGGCCAGAGATGCCATCAGGGGAGATATAAGATATAATGAGGATACAGTCAGTACCTGCAGGAGGCCCAGCATAGGGCTGGGCCATTTACAGGGGACCTCGGTGCATTTCAACCCATCTATCAATGTTATGTGCGGCTCCATTGTTCCCATACATTAAGTAGACACCTCGTTCATTTCTAGCAGCATGGTGCATAGACACATTCAGGGTTTTAGCTGAGCTTGCTCTGTCTGGTACCCAGCACGTCGTACATTCTAACACTGTCCCGTCTGAGGAGTAGCATTCTGACCCTGAATGTGAACTCCTTAGATAGAAACAATGCTCAACACCCTAGCTAACCTTCTGCCCATCCAAATTGGTCATGTTTGTCCATGCAAGTGCCGGTGAGGACATGCTCAGTGCTCTCCCACCAACACTCTGTCCCGTTGGCTCTTCTAGAATCAGCTTTGAGATTCAGGGGCTTGGACGGCTAGCCTGGAGATGGTCCTGACTGTCTACCATCAGACATGCAACAACCTTTGCAGTCCAAAGCAGGAAGCTGGCTTCCTCCAAGCCTTTCACTCCGAGTCCCTGGATTCTGTTCATACAGGCAAGACGTGACCACACTCTGAAGATCTCCCAGGGAAGAACTTCTGGGCCACTCGTAGGTATCAGGGACTTCATCTCAATCTAAGCTGTCAACTGTTGACCATGACCGCCAAGAAGACAGGAGAGCCTGCCGAATAGGAGGGCTGTTATCAACCTGGAGCCCTTGAAGCTTTTGCAATGGTTGTCTTGATCTTCACTTTTAAAAATCAAACACCTCACAGGTAGATAGTCTACAGACTCTCGACAAATGTTAGCTCACGGGTGGAAGAAGGAATTTGCCGTTTTGCGAACTTGGAAACATCCTGTGGTGTGTAAACGGGCCAACTTATACTCTCAAAGAGAACGGCGTGAAGTGTGTAAGCAGGCTGAGGTGAGAGGAAGGGGTCGGACCCTGGAAGCAGTAAAGAGAATTATAGTCACAGTTTAATATCCTTAAAAGTCAGTGTTTGTTTGCAGGTTGACTTTCTGTTGTGTCGTGCAGCCAATTCATTAATGGGTCATTAGCTTGCCGTGCAGCCAATTTAGAGACACCCGAAAGGCATGATGGGAAAGGGTATTGCTTTTAGTTGCTAATTAAGAGTCCAAACAAGGAGCTCTAAGTGAGAAGTTCTTAAGAGGTGCTGAAAGTTGGGATGGCTACTGCCTTTAATGGAAGTGTCAGGTTATGAGGAAAACAAACAAACAAACAAACAAACAGCCCACGGAGCCTGGCAGTCAGAGGACAGGCCATCAGCCATGTGCCATGCTGCCTCTGAGACACAGCGTCTCTGAGACACTGAGAAAAATCTTTGAATTTCCTTCTGCCTTTCTACGAGCTAAGTGTATTTATAGGAAACAAAATGAAGACACAAAATGCTTAGTCCGAGCAGAAGCCTGGCCCTGGGACTCCCCACATCAGGCCCCTGTGTGGGAACCTGCAGGTGCGTTTCAAAGAGCTGTAGTCTCTACTCAACAACCCTTCTGACAGTCTGACGGTTTCACAAACTCGCCTTCCAGTGTTTTATTATACCAGTACACATGTTTCCGGAAGTTTTATTAGGGGTTTTTGTTTTGTTTTGTTTGTCTTTGAAATATATGATCCTACAGACTTCCCAGGGAATTAGCAAAAATAACCATTTCAAATTCATTACCCAGTAGCAAGTAACATAACAGGACAAAGACTTATTACTTCCTGTATGGTAGATGATTAGCCTCATTCAGTGACTTCAAAGTTAAGTCTGGGAGGAAGTAATAAGAAAACGTGTGTGTGTGTGTGTGTGTGTGTGTGTGTGTGTGTGTGTGTGTGTGTGTGAGAGAGAGAGAGAGAGACAGAGAGAGAGAGAGAGAGAGAGAGAGAGAGAGAGAGAGAGAGTCAGTCCTAGGATAGTTTGTTTCATTTTGTTTTCATAGTCTCTGTCTCTGTCTCTCTGTGTGTGTGTGTGTGTGTGTGTGTGTGTGTGTGTGTGTGTGTGAGAGAGAGAGAGAGAGAGAGAGAGAGAGAGAGAGAGAGAGAGAGAGAGAGTCAGTCTTAGGGATAGTTTGTTTCATTTTAATAGTGTCTGTCTGTCTGTCTGTCTGTCTGTCTCTCTCTCTCTCTCTTTGTGTGTGTTGCATGTGTGTGAACCTGCATGATGCCAGGACTCCACTCTCATCACTCTTCCACCTTACTCCCTGAGGCAGCGTCTCTCAGTCCATCCCGGAAATCATGAATACAGTGCTGCTAGCCACCTAGACCAGAATCTCTTCCTCTCTGCCTTCTCAAACAGGAATTAACGCCAAGCCTACGAGCATGTGCATTGATTACCGGGATCTGAACTCAGTTCCTAACACTTGTGAGCCAAGCACTTTAACCAGTGGGGAGATGCGCAATCTCTCTCCCCAGACTCCAAATATTTTCCATTTTTTAAATTTATTACAGTAATAGAATAATTGCAAGCAACAGTAGTTAGTGCTATTACTTTGTTTGTGTGTGCAATTTCAGCAGCAGGTACGTGGAGGTCAGCTACAACCCGAAGCTGATTCTCTGTTTTCTCCCGGAGTCCTAGGGACTGAACTAAGGACACCATGCTTGCAGGAGTGCTTTCCCCCCCTCTGAGCCATCTCTCTGGCCTCAGGGAAATCTGTGTGCACACGGTATCATTCTCAGTGGCTGCTGGCAGGTGATGGCACAAGGAACAATTTAATGTGCACGTTCTCAGGTCTTTGTATGTTGCTGAGGGGGTCTAAGGTTTCGTTTCTTATGAATGAAGATGCGGATCTATCCATACAGAGTCTTTTCCTTGTGCTTCAGTTAGAAGCACGAAATTCTGGAGTCACCTTGGATCAGAGTACCATTGCCTGCGTCTCCCACATCTAACATGAGCTCCCTCACCAAGGAAGACAATGGGTCGAAAGACTCTAAATCTGTGGCCTTCCTAATATGGTGACCTTTTAATACAGTTCCTCATGTTGCGGTGACCCCCCACAACCATAAAATTATTTTCATCGCTACTTCATGACTTTAAGTTTGCTACTGCTATGGGTTGTAACGCAAATAGCTGATATACAGGATTTATGATATGCTACCCTTGTGAAGGGACTGTTCCAACCAAGGGGTTGTGACCCACAGAACTGCTGCTCCAAATGAAGGCACCTTCTGAGTTTGGTCCGTTTAGGTCAGAAGGACCAGGCTGGCCGGCTGGGACTGCTGGCTGGAGTCAAGAGCTCCTAATTCCCTCTTTAAATGCTGAGATCCCTCACTTGGTGAACGCTAAGTGTCTCTAAATGGCTTCCTTTTAAAAAGGAAAACATGCTTAGAGCATTATTTTGCTTATTGATTTTTCAAATTAAATATTCTAATGGATCCCAGTTGTGGTTTTAATGATGAGAATTCCTTGAAGCCCATCGTGGAAATGTGGAAAAGGAATCAGATTGGGCTCCCAGCGCAGTCTTAGACACAGCTTTCCACCGGATGTTGTCTCCACAGGATTCTCTCTTTATCCTTCCTTCTCCCTCTGCCTCCCTTGCTCCCAAGCCCGCCCCTTCCGCCTTCCGCCCTCCCCCCTTCATCTGTCTCTCTGCCTCCTTCCTTCTTTCCTTCCCCTCTCTCAGTCGCTCCCCTTCCTTTTCTCCCTTTCTCTTCCTCACTGAAGTCAGCCACGATTTTCTGTATACCAAGAAGAGTCATAAGAGGAACTAAGAATGTAAGAAGTCATTTTTCTTTTTGCTTCTAATTCATATGAAAGTTGTCATTACACACACACACACACACACACACACACACACACACACACACACCTATCTGAGTTGTAACTAGCCATAATCACTCCAGATGCTTTGTCATTCTGGAACCTGTACCACCTTATGTCACCTGTCACTCACCCTACACACTGCTAGTTCCACTCCTCCCGTGCAGTAGCCTTGGTAAACACGAGGCACGCATCCACGCGTGGAAATGCTTAGCTCTGCTGTTCTTGGCTAGGACTCTTGCCAACCACCCAGCTGAGGCCAAGTCACTCACCAGTCTAGTTAGTTTTCATTGGCGAGGGGAAAGCATCCGCCTTACCCACAGTGGTCTTTCTATTTTAGGAAAGATTTGTGTAAGGAAACATCGCCATAGCAAAGACTTTGTGGATGGCTCTTTGGAGTTAACTTTCATGTGCTTTTGGGCACTTAAACGCCAAGGCACAGAGAGTGTTTATAAACGATTGCTGTAAGCTCTTTAACAAATGACGTTAGACAAGGGGAGCACTCCTCTGTTCTCCAGTGGATGCTATGTGGAGTTGGTGGGGCTGCTTGGAGCTCAGAGCCACCCACTGCTGGAAGATTACGCCTTGGACTTCTCCCACTAGATGTCATCCACTCGTCTAGTGAGCATTAGTTAAATGATGGAGACTGCCAAGAACTGGTCTTGGCATCCATCACCATGGAAACAGATAAATTCTGGCACTGCACTTTAGAGCCAAACATGGCAGTGTTGTTACCGTCTGAAAGAACTCATAACGTCAAGAAAGACTGGTGCTCAGATGGGCTGTCAGCGGTATGAGCCCCTGGGAAAATGAAGTTCTGCACACGTATATTTACACACATATCATATACGCATTCATGTGCATACTCATATGTATGTGTATGTGTTTGTGTACTTGATATTACATACATACATGTATGTGTATGTGTGTATGTACACATATATGTATACATGTGATATATAATGTATATGTCAAGGTACCAGTCCCTCTGCACGGTTCTGGCTGAGCTGACAAGCATCTGCCTCTGCGGCCCTCCCTCACCTTTTAGTTTGTCTTTTTCTTCATTCTCAGAACATGTGGTCTCCATCTGGGTGGTTCCTAGAACAATGGAGTCCCAGCCTTGCTCAGGAACACCTGCCCCGCAGCTCTGCATTTCTGGCCTTGGAATTTCTTTTCTGTGTGCTTTGGTTCTGACAAGGAGAGTTGCTTCCTTGTTATGTTGTCCTAATTCTATGCAGCTCTGTGATGCTTAACACGTGCCTGTGCAGGACCTGGTCTCCCCAGCCTCCAGCTCTGTGGGGTGACCACCCCCCTTACAAAATCACAAAGAGAGGGGCTTTCTCCCCACTCACTCATTTTTTCTCCTTTACCTGTCTTCCATCCCTCCCTCCCTCTCTCCACCATGCATCCCTCCTCCCTCCTCCCCCACTCTGACCCACTTCCCTCCTTCTGATTGTTTCCCCACCCCCTTCTTCCGTTTTCCCTTCCTCCCTCCCTCTTTCTCATTATTCTGTTTTCTTATCCCAAAATTCTGTACCCTGGCTTTCGGAGCTATCTCACCTGTAAAGTATTACTCCAGTATTCACAGCACTCGTTTTCTCCGGCTGCTGAGGTAGCCCCGTGCTATGGAGCAATTCTACCACAGGTCACCTTCCCACCCAGGATTTATTAACTTTCTGTATGCAGCCGCCAAGTGCCGTCAGAAGGTCCAATATGCTCAACGCTGTTTTAAAGGTCAGGTTTGACTGGGGGGGGGGTAGGTTAGGAAAGCTCACAGAGGTGCGTCTGTGTGAGGGTGTGGCCTAAGACAGTTAGATCATGAAAGTTCTAAGTGGACTGAGGGTGGGCCTGTGTATTTGTAGTAAGGTGGCATTATTGACAGATAGGGCTCAGCTCATAGAGGTGGGTCCCTTAGGGTGCATCTCTGGGGCCAGTATGTTTCCTGCCCCTTTCTGTGTCTCCTCCCCTGCTTCATGCCTCGCATGAGCTGAAGGGTTTCCTCTACCACGTGATCCTGCTGCCTTGACATTCAGCCAAGCACATGGGGCCAACCAACAGCAGACTCTATCCTCCAAACCTGGGAGCCAAGATAAACTCTCCTTTAGACTACGTTGACAAGTGTTTTGTTTTTAGTGATGATTAAAAGAAAAAAAAACCTTATCTTTGTACAGTTTATCATTTTACACTGCCACTGAATCCCGTTGCTCTTGTTCAATGCATCCCATCTCTTTTCGGAAGTAGCTTTCTGAGGGGCGGGCCTTGAGGCTCACGGCTTAACCTGGCTTCCGGTCCCACTTCTGCTTCCTGTTCCGTTGCGATGTGAGCAGGCAACCGCCATGGAAGTATTTTCCACCATCCCTCATTCATGATGGACCTTGTGCACCCAGGCTGTGAGCCAAAATAACCTCCCTCCCATGCTCCTGGTCAGTTATGTAGCCACAGTAACAAGAAAAATGATTGCTTTACGGAGGCAGGTAATCCAGTTCCATTCTTATCAGTAGCCACTGAATTGGTGGTGTGTGTGTGTGTGTGTGTGTGTGTGTGTGTGTGTGTGTGTGTGTGTGTGTGTGCGCATAAACTGCTGTGAATGTGTGCACATATGTCTGCATGTGCACCTGTGTGCATGTGTACCTGGTAGCCAGAAATCAGAGCCAAGTGGCCGATTTGATCTCTCTCGACATTATTTTTTGAGACACGTCACAGGATCTAGAGCTCACTGATTGGCTAGACTAGCTGGCCAATGAGCTTCAGAAATATACGTGTCTCCACCCTTCGTCCCACCTCCAGTTCAGAAATTACAGACATGTAGACTACCATGTCAGCCTTTTGACATGGGCAATGGGCATCCACACTCTGGTCCTCATTCTCGTAGTGGAGACACTTCATTGATTGAGCCGGAAACCTTCGTAGACCCACACCAATTCATTTGACGAACACTAAACCTGTTCTTCCCCCAAATTGTCCTCCCCGATAATCCCCCATTGCCTCGCTAAGGACTTGGCTTGTCAAAACTTATGGACCTTCGGTCATCTTTGAGATTTTATTACCTCTTAAAGAGACTATTAAAATGAATCTCTTTATTAACTCTGATCCCCCACCACGCACAATTTATTTCTTGCTTGCATTTCTGTAGCCTCACGTGTTTACCCCGATCACTAACTTGTTATGCTGTCTCCACTATTTGTTTCTTTAGTTGTTGTCTCCCTCTACTAGCTCGTGAGTGCTTAGCAGCCGAGCTGACGGTCTCAGTTGCCCTCATAGTATACCTCATGCTGAGCTGTCTGGAATGTACTTTGGGGTCTAGTAAATATTGATGTGCTGAGTAATGCTTCAGTCTTGCTACTGGGATCCTTTTCTATTGGGAAGGAAGTTTTAAAGAACTATATTTTTGTTGTTTTTGTTTTAAGACAGAGGAAAGCTTTGGATGGGTTGGGGCGGGGGGGGGGGGGGAGAAATACATTTACCAGAGAAGATGAAGACTGAAAGCCTACATGGACTCTCCAGTGTTTTTGTTGTTTATCAGACACATAAGATTTAACTTTGAAAATATTCTTGGGGTGAGAGATGACTTAGCAATTAGGAGCTCAGACTGCCCTGGAGTTTCGCTCCCAGAACCACAGCAGGTGTCACACAACTGCTCAAAACTCTAGCTTAAGGGGATCTGATGCCCTCTTCTGGCCTTTCCAGGTCCTGCACTCATGTGTACAGACACACACAGAGACACACCCATAAATCTAAAAAAAAAATTTCAAGGGAAATATTATAAATGTCCCCTTTGTTTTGCCTCTGTGTGAATTTTCATGATTAAGGTAATAACAAGATGACTTGTGTTCAATGTTTTATGTAATAAGAAATATAGAGGAAGTTCATCACTTCTGACTGGAACTGGTCCAAGTGATTCCTCTTTTCTTTGTAAGTTATCTATGTCTAGTGATGCTCTTCTTGCTGGCCATCTCCAAGGGGCACAGTGTGTCACACGGCTAAAGACAGGAACCCGTTATGTTTGTCTCCTATATAAAAAGTCACCAGGATTCAATCCTGGGTGTCTGCCCTGCTTTCAATCCCATTGCTATAGTAAAATAACCTGAGAGAAAACAAATTAGAGGAGAAAGCCTACAGTTATAGATTACAGTTCCTTGGGGTGGAAGATGGAGCTTCCAAGAGCCTAACACATCATCACATCTACAGCCGAAAGCAGAGAGAAATGGACGCATGCCTGCCTGCCTGCTTGCTTGTGTTAGATAAGGATGGGGTTGATTTCTCTATCTTTATCAACTCAGGACCCCTGGCTGAGGGGATGGTGCTGCCAGTGGTGGACTGGATCTTCCCAAGTGAATTAACTTAACACAGTCCTCCCTAGGCCAACCTACCATAAATATCCCTTTATAGAGACTGTCTTTCCAGATGATTCCAGGTTGTCAAATTAACTATTAAAGCCACAGTAGCCCACTTTGATGCCCTCTCTAATTCTCTTCTCACAGAGATCCCAGCTATTTCTAGTTACTTAATAGTTCATATGTTATTAGCACCTCAAATTGGAGAATTAATTTCCACGTGAAACTGTGGGGCTACCTTAAAATCCTGCCTACCTCATAGCACCTGGCCCACTGCTTTTTGTCTCTTTTTTCCTTTTCTTCCTAGTATTTCATATCATTAGGTTATTGTTGGATACTCCGAATTCTAGTGTGGAGTCTTTGATGCAAGTGGGCCTTTTAGCTGCATCGCTAAGAAGCGTTACAAGTTGGCGTGAGTTTTAGCATATGGAGATGTTTCCATCTCCAGTCTTCATCCTGTCTAAGGATCACTTTCCCTGTTTTATAAATTTAAAATCTAGCATTCCTATGTAACCTGTTGTTGGATTTTTGGTTTATCAAAATACCACCAATAACACTAGAGAAGGGCTGCAGAAGGTCCGAGAGTAGGAAAGGGGTCAATATCAGCCTTGACATTAACGTCGAGGATATCAATAGGTGGTTAGTCTCCATCTATGATGAGGAAAGTAACTGATAACCGTTGAGCCATATACCTAACCAGGTGGGACAGAGTCTTGTCTACATACATTAGTACTAAGATGTCTTGCCAATGAAACTATGCAACATTCTACCTCCCCAATATTTCCATGATTCTTCCATTTAAACATTGTAGCACATTTAAATGGTTTGTATAATGGATATATTGTTTGGTTTATGGTATATTCAAATTTTGAAATAAGCATAAAGCTTTCCTGGAAACGAGAAACACATGCATGCCCTCCAGTGTTGAGATGCTAAGGCCTCTCCGGACGGTGAGAAGGCAGTTATCTGTTACTGTGTTTTCTGTTGGTAAGATGCAGGGATGCATGCCTGAAATCCCAGCAGTAGGAGTAAGTACAAGAAGATCAAGAGTTCAAGGCCAGCCTCAGCAGTGTTGCAAGCTAGAGGATAGCCTGGGCTACTAGAGACCTTGTCTCAAACACCAAAGAGTTCTCTGTTAATATGAATAATAATTTTAAAGTTTTTGAGGCTGGAAGAGGGGTTGTTCTACATTACACAGTCACCTGTGAGGTCGGCCATCCACCTCAGAATTAGGGTTGTCTTTGATGCTTTTCACAGGTTTCATGGAGCATTCTAGAACATTGTATTCTTTTCCCGACTTTCTAATAGTCTGACTTTCGTTTGTTGGTTCAGATCCCTAGTAAATTCCTCAGAACATTTCTCCATGTGTAACACCTGGTTATCACTTCAAATGCACATGCGTTTATATGATTGTGTTTTTATCAATTTCATTCCCTGTTAATCCAAAGACCCTACAAGTCTGAGGCTTTAGCGCACTGTTGTGTCCTCCCTTCTAAGTAGTGGATCTGCCTGTTTGGTTGTTTTTTGTTGGTGGTATTTTGTGGGACAGGATCTCATGTAGTCCAGGCCAGCTTTGAACTCCTAAGTCACTAGTGATATGAGGTCCTGTCCTCCTGTTTCCACTTTATGAGTGCTGTGATCACAGACCCGTGCCATCATCCAGTATATGGGGGCCCAGATATAGAACCCAGGATTCCATTCATGCTAGACAAGCATTCATTACCAGCTGAACTGCAGCCTCAGGCTCCTAAATAGTGTTTTATGCGTAACAGTTACCACATAAATGATTTTTTTTAATGAAAAAGTGATGAGGGCACCTTCAACTATGAGCCAGGATGAATCTTTCCCCCTTAAGTTGCTTTTGTCCAAGAAGATCCATCACGCTGACAGGAAGAGGAACTAGGAGCGATTTTTGAAAAATGATGTTGGCAATAGTTTATCATTTTATACACATCAAAGGCCTGCTGCAGTAATTTTTATCTTATCTAAGATCCAAATCAAGGCCATTTCTTCACTCAGGGAAAGTAAATGAATGCTGAGTGTCCGATGCCACTGTAAGAGCAACATAGATAGTTAGGGATTTGTTTGTTTCATTGTATCGTTTTGTGTATGTTGGTGGTGGAGTGGTAAGCATTGTTTCCTTCCTTTGTATCATAGAGCCTGTGCCTTCAACTTCATTGAAGGAGGTCTTGAGTCTTTATAATAGCCCATCTGGGTTCAGAGAATAGTCACATTCATGTTAGGATATGAGCCCAAATGGACCAATTACAGCATAAGTCTATGGATTGTAACACACACACACACACCACACTCATACACACACATACACACACACATACACACACACACTACACTCATACACACACACATACACACACCACACTTATACACACACATACACACACATATACACACACTCATACACACACACACACACACACACACACACACACACACACCCATACTTCTCTGGAACTTGTTGAACAATTGAAATTGGAAGGGCAGATGGCTCAGAGCTGCTAGTAATTTATTTTATCACCCTTCATATTAAAAATCAGAAATAAAAAATTATAGATGATCAGATAGTTGATTTAGTACCTACTGGAAACACAATAAAAGCCACAGTAATAAGGATTAAAAATATATTAAACTCAAGGAAATAATTAGAAACTGACTCGCAGGACAGAGGCATAATGTGGTCTTTGAGTAGATGCCACTCCAGGATACTGACAAGTAGATTGTTACTGTGTTCGTTTGAGTCACTCATTTAAGGAGAGTGCAGTGAATTTATATATCATGCAGTGAGCTGGGCATCACAGTTAGATAAGGACTCAGCACCTGACCCTCTACGTCTTAGTGAAAATTTTAGGGGTTTGTTTGGATTTTTGGGTGTTTTTTGTTGCTGTTGTTGTTGATTTTGAAATAGAATCTTATTAGTCCAGAATTGACCTCAAACTTGCTATAGTGGTGAAGACTATCTTGAAGGTTCCATCCTTGCTACCTCAACCTCCCCAGTGTTGAGCTTACGGGCGTGCATTCCCACGGCCAGTTTATACAGTGCTGGGGATGCAGCCGTGGGCTTCCTGCTTGCAAGGCAAGCACTCTACTCACTGGTGCATATGCTACTCTACCTCCAGTGCGTGCGATTTAAAAACTCTTGTTATTCATATCTTAGGAGGTCATAATTCAGCATGGGGAAATTTGAACTGCTGGACACATTCACAAGATGCCTTAGAGACTTACAGAGTCCTGTAACTTCCTTTTCAGGTGTTTGTGACTCTTGTATCATTCTGTGAGATGCCTTAGCACCGTGCCCAAAACAAGTGTAAGGAGCTGTGTCTCTACACCACAGACATTAGCGTTTGGTCAAGGCGGACCCCATAATATCTAATTGAACTGTATCCCTCTGAGATGTGCTGCTGTTGACTTGCTCTTGACAGGCAGAGACAACAGGAACTTGAGGATGGCCTCAGCTACATAGTTTAAGGATAGCCTCAGCTACTTGAGAGCCCATCCTGCCTCAGTAAAACAAAATAAAACAAATAGGAGAAGATATCACTGAATAGAACACTACTTTGGTCTCTGTTTATGCCCACTACACAACTGATTTCTGTGTTTTACCTTATTTTTTAGAGCAGGCATTTGCTTATATGTCTTAGCCCTGCATTTGTAATTCCCGTTATGTTTGTCTCTCAGTAGCTTTTGCTTACCCACCTCTGTACTGAATATACTCTGGAATAAGTGATACTTAGTAAGTCATATTTTAAACTAAACGGCTTGGTCTAATTTATGAAGCCATTTGGACTGGAAGAGCCCTACAGCGAACCACATAGCTCATCCCCCCTTTCCTAGCATAGTGGGAGAGATTTTTATTGTCTATAAAATCCATTCTGGGTGGGTATCTATTCTCAGCCTTCATTATCTCTGGTGTTAGTGATTCCACAGCCTCCCTTGGCAGTCTTCCCTATTACTGAGCTAGCCTTGCTTATTAATCCTGTAATAATACCTTATGTTCTCCAAATATTGAGGCAATGCTTAAGTCTCCCCTGCTAACTCATCCCTCCCCGCCCACCCTCCGAAGTGGTTCTGATACGTACGCGTGTGTGCGGTTATGTAAGCACTCGGTACCGAGTGATGTGGCATGTACCCTTGTCCCGAGGCATTCCGCAAGGGGCTCCTTGGGACGGACATTGTCAGTCCCTAGAAAATTAAGCTATTAAATCCGCGGCACCAGGGTGGTGATGGACTGGCTCGTGCCAGGGGATGAAATTGCTTTGCGGACATACGAATTTTACAGCCAGGCGTGCTCATCCCTCCTCATGCACGTTAATGGCATTGTTAGATTAATGCGACGATTTAGGGGCCGTTGCTGGTTTGTCCGTGCTGGTTTTGGGATGAGAGCATCAGCTAGACCCGTCCTAGCAGAGTCTGGTCCGTAGCTTGTCCTAGAAACAGAACTGATTGCACATAGAGAGATGCTGAGGAGATGACTCAGTTGGTAAAGTGCTTTCTCCGCTGCCATGGGTACCGGAGTTGAAGCTTCACAGCTGGGTGTGGTAGTGAGCACTCGAAATCTCGACATCAGAAAGGCAGAGACTGGCAGATTCCTAGGGCCAGTCATATTAGCCTCCTCTGTGGGCACTAGACCAAGGAGAGAGGTGAACAGCATGTGTGTAACAAGAAACCCAGATTGTCTTTGGGCTACACACACACACACACAGAGTCTCTCTCTCTCTCTCTCTCTCTCTCTCTCTCTCTCTCTCTCTCTCTCTCACATGTATGCTCACATACACACAAGTGTGCACCACCACACACAGACATGTGAACATGCTTATCTACATAACTAGACACTGTCTTTTTAAACATTTTGATTCTTCTGGGGTGTGTGTGTGTGTGCGTGTGTGCGTGTACGCATTATACAGAATATGTGGCAGTCAGAGGACAACATTTGGGAATCTATTCTCTCTTCACCATGTGGGATCAAAGTCTGGTGCCTTTACCCACAGAGTCATCTCACTGGCCCACAAAAGTTGTCCTTTTTAAAAAAAAATGGACGTGGGGATTGGACAAGGAATAAACATCGAGTGTGTCTGCGTTTTTAGCAATCTGTCCTTCTGAGAGCTGGCACCGTACCAATCTACCTTTAAACCCCTCTTACCCTGCTCTGTGCTCCTATCCCAAGCTACTGGTGAATTGCTTGTGCTGGTTGGCGTGGCGTGTGCTTTCTTTGGAGGACTGCCCAGGTTGGCAGCAGAGCGGAGGAACCTCTGGTCCACGTGAAATCTCACATCCTTCCGTGGGCCTGGAGACAAATCGTGACATCTAACTTTCAGCCTGTGCCTCCCAGGTGCAGTCTAACTGAAGGGTTAGGGTTAGGGTTTTCCAGGAAAGTTCACCTGAAAGTGTAATCAGCCTTCGCTTGCTTCCCCTTCTCTGAGGAAAGCAAGAGATGAACATAACGCATTTTAGCCCAGGAGCCTGAGGACCTCTTATTGCCTCTAGAGAACTGGACTCCAGGCTTCACTGTGCAGTCTACCTACAGTGTGGCTAGCTGACTTGGTGCTGTGGACATTTCTTTCCTGATCAACATAGACAGGCAAGGAGCTTTGTTCTGAGACTGACTGTCTGAGGCTTTAATTTTGCTGAGGTCACAAAAGTTACTCAGTTTTCAGACTGAGCAAGTTCCTCTGTGGGGGATCCACTTTGGAGGAAGAATCAGTCCTGGGCTTCTGAAACCCATGTGTCCATCTGTTAGAGAGTGGATCACACTCTCCAGATATACGAGATGAGTTTGACTTTCAAGTGGGCCATGGATTCTTTGCAAGCCCCTCACTGGGAGCTCAAGTGGCCTGTCCTGCCTCAGAGCTACCTGGTTACCACAGCAGGAAGCCTGTGTACCTGGCAGTAGACAGTCCACCCGCTCCCCTCTGTCTTCCTTGCTCTCTTTTGCTCTGCTCCTACAACACTGTCCGATTTCTGTCATTTAACTCAAAGAAAATGTCCTCACCCAGCCCCGTTGCTATGAAAGTATGAGAAAAGTTAAAGGTTTTAACTTAAATAGCAAGTTAGAAACTGAAGCATTTCGACACAAAGCAAATGAAGACATTAACGTTTTACCTTTCGTTTTTGCTCCCTAGAATCTTTATCCACAAATAATACATGGGGTCTTGAGCCAGCCACAGAATAATGGAAAGCGGGAGAGGGTTCCCTCACAGTCTATTCTGCATCCAGAACAGCCTATGGGGAGGTCAGGTCTAGTCACGGTCAGTGCCCTTGTTCCAACTCCAGCACAAACCCCATATGTATCCATGTATCCTGACACGCTGCAGGAGTACAAACTGAGAAACATGCTTTATCTGAGAAATGGAGGCCTTTTTCTCCTTTGAAGAATGAAAGCAGATCTGACTATGCCATGAATTAGCCTGGAGCACCCAAGACAACTTGTCTGGTCACGAATGTTCCAGAAACTATTGTTGCAATTTAGAACAGCATGCTCATTGTAGTGTGGCTGTTTCCTTTAGCACTGAGTCCTGAGATAAATAGCTAAGGGCTCCAGTCATCCTCTCCCTTTCCCAGAATGCCTTTCACACAGGTGGTGCGCCACAAATGCTTTCACATCACCCGGGACTCTATTTCTTGTGTGTTCTCAAAGCAATTTTCCAAGGTCCTGTCCCAAATACATAATTGATAACATTGAAAACTAAGCAAGGAAATTGTATTTACGTAGCATGTCTCTGCAATCATTAGCAGGCTGACTTTGCAGTGAGAATTCAGAGTCTAATTAGCTTATGACTGTGTTCTAGGATGCCTGCATGCCCCTGTGGCAGATCTACAGGTCATTTCTTTCTCAGCCACTCTCTGAACCACACAGGAAGCCCAGGAGTAGAAAGCACACAATGTAACACTTTCATCCCAGGAACGCCTGTCTAACCTTTAACTATTCATTCCTTCTGTTTGATTGGCATCATCTTAGGGGTGTGTGTGTGTGTGTGTGTGTGTGTGTGTGTGTGTGTGTGTGTGTGGGTGGTGTGTGTGTGTGTGTGGGTGGTGTGTGTGTGTATGTGTGTGTGTGTGTGTGTGTGTGTGTGTGGTCTGTATGTTGAGTCCTATTTGCACTGGTTACTGTTCTTTCAAAAAGAAACAAAGAAGCAAGGTGGCATGTATTCATTTCTTTGCTTTGATAAAGTATCATTACCAAAAGTAACTTGGGGAAAAAAAGAGAAGTTTATTTGGTTCATAATTACAGGTTATACTCTTTTATTACAAGGATGTCTCTGAGGTAAGGGGCTTGAGGCAGCTGGTCATATGTATATGTCCATAGAACAAATGCACCCATGTTGTCTGCTTGTTTTCATCTAACCATCTGCTGTTTTATATAGTTTGGGACCACCTGCCCAGGGAATGGTGCTGCCCACAGTGGGCACTATCAATTAATAATCAAAATGACACCCCCTTCCAGATATGGCCACAGACTAACCTGAGCTGGATAGCTCCTCATTAAGACTCTACCCAGATGGTTCTAGGTTGTATCAAGCTGACATTAAAACACTAACCAGCCTGTCCTTTGCATGATCTGATACAACCTAGAACATTATTTCCTTCCTTTGTCAACAGAGGTGAGACAAGCCATCGTTATTTGCATCTAGGTCACCCTGACAAATTTATGCCCCATTAGAAAGAAAGCAGGGGTGCCCAGTGTCATGACATGTTATTACATTGTGCTGGATATTACGATATCAATTGCAGAGAAGACAGCTTCAGAGACCATCACAGAACCTCCAAAGTGCAAAGGAAAAAATAACATTCCACTGTAGTCTTGGCACAGACTTTGTAACTCTAAAAGACATTAAAAGCAAACAAGGCGGAGAAGACAGGTCAGTGGGTAAGGCACCTGAAAAGCAATGTGTGAAGACCCAAGTTTGGATCCCCAGAGCCCATACAAAGCCAGACAGGATAGCATGTGTCTGGTGTCCGTAATCCCAGGGTTCCCTGTTGTCGGGAAAATGGAGGCAGAGAAATCTCTAGAGTTCCTGAGTTAGCTAGCCCTGCTCATGCAATAGTAAAAACACAAGATCCTGTCTTAAGACGGCAGGTGAAGACACATCTGAGCTTTTACTCTGGCCTGCATGGACAACCAGAGGCTCACAGAGACTCATAGGCATCCACATTAACACATGGACACCACACACACACACACACACACACACACACACACACACACACACACACACAGGATTTCAAACAAACAACAACACTAAACCTGCTTCTACCCGGTGACTGAGGCTTGAAATATTTACCAAAGGCTGTTGTACATGTTGAAGTTTTGTCTCCATTGCCTAGCTGCTGTGTAGACAGGAATGTGGTATTTCCTTTGTAAATTGGACTCGGCTATGTGTTTAATATGGCTGCCAGTTCTTCGAAGGCCAGCCCTGATTAGTTCATGGTTACAGAAAGAAAGGCCCCTGCATGTCAGTGGGAGCCGATGACTGCATTTAGCATGTCTGTGGTCAGATGAACTGGGTTTGCTTCCGTCCCCATCATGGAAGAGGAGCTGCTCAACTCTGGCTTATGCCTTTATTTCCCCATCTGTTCAGTGGGGATGTATTGATGTCTACACTGCTTAGCACAGGACACCTAGAAAATGCTAGTTAATATTAAGGGTAAAAATCCTGTGTATATCCTATTTTTAATCTTTAAACTGTGCGATTATAATCTAAGGTTTTTACTGATCCGATTTATAATATAAATATAACTTAGTGTCTGAGGCTCCCTCCCGATGTGAGAGTATGAAGGTGTCTTTAAGAATATGAGGGCTGGAGAGACGGCTCAGCGGTTAAGAGCACTGACGGCTCATCCAGAGGTCCTGAGTTCAAATCCCAGCAACCACATGGTGGCTCACAACCCTCTGTAATGGGATCCGATGCCTTCTTCTGGTGTTCGTGGAGACAGTGACAGTGTGCTCATATACATGAAATAAGTAAATAATTTTTTTTTTTAAAAAAAGAATTTGAGGATTTAGCCAGGCATGGTGGTGCAGCCTAGGCTGCTGCACAGAGAAACTATGTCTTGAAAAACAAAACACAACAAAAACAAAACGAAACAAAAATATGAGAAGCCAGGGAGTTGGCTCCGCAGGTAAAGGTGCTTGTCGATGGCCTGAGTTTGATCGTCTGGGGACCCACATGGAGGCACAGAACCAACTCCAGCAAGCTGGTCCTCCACCATCCATTGCTGTGCCACATATATGCTGTGCCGACGGGTTTTTGCCAACCTGACACCGACTAGAGTCATCTGGGAAGAGGAAACCTCAGGGATGACTCGGTCAGACTGGTCTGTAGGCATTTTCCTGATTATTGGCTGAAGTGGGAGGGCCCACCCCTGCTGGCGGTGCCACCGTGGGCAGATGGGTCTGGAAGGAGGGGAAGAAAAATGACCAGGAACTTGGGAGCAAACCAGTAGGCAGTGTTTCTCCATGGTTCCTGCCTCTGATCCTGCTGGGGTTCCTGCCTTGACTTCTCTGCAACCAGCTGTGATCAGGATATGGTAGCCAAAGAAATCCTTTCCTCCCCAAGCTGCTTTTGGCCAGAGTTTTATCACAGAAATATAAAGCAAATAACACACACACACACACACACACACACACACACACACACACACCAACCAATCAACCAAATCAACCAATCAATCAATAATAAAGTTAATGCAAAAGTTTAGTATTTTTTAAAAATGTAAGGGGCTGGACTGTCTGCTTTTGGTCAGGGTTTTATCAAAGAAAGATAAAGCAAATTACACACACATACACACACACACACACACACACACACACACACACACACACACACACAAATAATAAAGTTAATGGGAAACTTTAACCAGGATTTTTTTAAAAAAAAAAAATAAGAGGTTAGACTGTCTGCTTTTGGCCAGGGTTTTATCCCAGACATATAAAGCAAATCAACACACACATACATAGATACATACATACATACATACATACATACATACATACGTAAAATACAAAATTTTGACTAGGTTATAAAAATCAAGTAAGAGGCTAGACTGCCTGAATGGTTTTCTGTTCCTAGTTTTGATTCAATATTTTCTTAAAGCGAAGTTCCCCCATTATTTTTTATGGATTGTTTTCTGCAATCACGCAGAGGGTTTTCAAAGACCCTGATCGCTCTATAATTTTTAAGAAACAATGTTCTGTTTTTATACTCGATTTAATGACTTTTCTTCCCCATCCCGTAGCTCTGAAGCCAGAGATGATAAATCAAAAACTAATATTTCCAAGCAACACACACACACACACACACACACACACACACACAAATAAGAGCCTAAGATAGATTAAGTGTAGACTAAATGAGGCCCACGGCTGATTGGTTCTAATTAGATGTCAGGTAAACGCTCTCTCCGTTGTGCCTTTTGTTAAAGTCAGAACACATGGTTGTGTGGGCTCTCCGCACTGCCCTTTGCAGAATCGTTTAAAAATATTTTGGGTCTGCTGTCACTGAGACAATATGGCTTGGCAGCATGTTGCTAACTTCATAAGCCGGTCGCATTCGTCATGCAGACAACGCTCTTTATGTGCAAAGCTGTCAGGAAGATTGGGTCTATAATTCTTCTGTGCATGAAATCATATATATGATGAAGCCCCAGTATCAAATTGAAAGCTGTGCTGGCGTTTGGAATCTTTCAGGCATGGGTTAGAATTGTTCTGTGACAGATGCTCTTTTCTGCAAAGTCCATCAGTTACATTCTTGCAACATAACTCTGACTGTAGGCCTCCCTTTCTGTTTGTTACTCTTGCTGTTTACATGTTGGAAGACGAGCCTGCTTCTAGGTCACTTTTGACGGTGTGTGTTCCTGTGATGTTGGTGTGCTCCTGAGTGTGAGGGCTCATGCACACCTGAGGAGGCCAGAGGAAAATGTCAAATGTCATCTATCTCTGACGTAGTCCTTTGAGACAGAGCCAGTGAACTTAGAGCCAGACTGTCTAGCTTATAAGCACCGAAGAGCTTCCTGCTTCTGCCCCAGGCTGCCCTTGCAAGCCACTGACTCTTTGCAGGGTTGCTGAGCCTTGAACTGAGGATGTTGTCTTACCTACATTTCCTCAGCTCCACCCTTGGATGTTGTAAAAGGATCAACTTTACCTTCACTCTTGCTTCCCAAACCTGCTCAGGAAGGTAGGAGGCAGTAGTTACCTGCTTCCTGTATTAGGTCTCCCAAGATAATGCTTGTCCATGTACAGAAAGTGTCATTTCATCCCAGAAATGCAAGCCCGTGTGTGATACGTCGCTCATGTTGGGCTGATCAGTGGGGGTAATCTGTACAAATTCTGCATATAGCCCAAGGGGGGAAATTTGGGAGGGTCAGTTTACAGATTTTATTCAGTGGTGAAAGTTCTCAAAAAAGTGGCCCACCCATTGCAGCTTCAGGGACTAAATGAGGAAAGGAACGGCTTGAAGACTGCACACAGCCCGTGTGCTTCAGGCAGCCCCTTGGCAAGCAAGATCCTGTAGAGTGGGCTGCCTGCCAACACTCTGCTAAGCGCTCCCCGTGCTTCATGCCCTGGAATGTGGGAGAAGCTGGAACTCTGGGAAGGGCCCATCCTACAATGTCTGTCATTGCTAGAGCCTGCCAGGCCTCACAGCCACCCAGCTCAGAACTCAACATGGCGGGGACAGGGCTTGGCCCAAGTTCGAAGATGCTAAGATATGCATTCTGATATTCATTCATTCATTCATTTTCTCTCTCTCTCTCTCTCTCTCTCTCTCTCTCTCTCTCTCTCTCTCTCTCTCTCTCTCCTTGCTCCCCAATAGTTTTGTTTCTGAAGGGAAATCTGCTTTTCACACTTTCACACTTTGGAAGGATTATAAGATGGTCATGGTGGGCGACTCTTTCTTGAGTGTGGGCTGAGCAAACCCTGATTTCCCAGCCGATCAGCCCTTCTGGTCTTCCGTAACAAAAGAAAACCCGTTCTTCTGAGCCCCATGCATTCACCGCGAAGCCTCCATCTGGAATGAATTCAGCATCTTTAACAAATATGTGTTCTCTCTTCAAAAAAAAAGTCTAAAAATAGCGCTCAGGCAAGGCAGACGAAAATATTTTGACATTTTCAGTGCGTTTCGTGGGGTAAGCGCAGTTTGAAACAGGCTGTCGGTTAATTTTCACACGAGCAAGAGTCGATGTACTTTTTCTGTCTGCATGCACAGTGTATTTTACTCCAGGGTGATTTCTGATTCAAAACATAACATAGCAATTGCGTTTGTTAGAAAGGCCCTGCTTTTATCACAGCTGGCCCTCATGTAGAATTCAGGTTACAAGTACCCAGAGTGAAATGTTCAATTGAGTTCTACTGACATATGACAGTATTCTTTTTTTAAAAAATCGGGTTTTTTTTGTTTTTTTTTTTTTTTGGTTCTTTTTTTCGGGGCTGGGGACCGAACCCAGGGCCTTGCGCTTCCTTGGCAAGCGCTCTACCACTGAGCTAAATCCCCAACCCCAAAAAAATCGTTTTTTGTGAGGAAAAATGTAGCTACCCTAAGAGGGGTCCTTGTGATCTACCTTGCAAATCACACCGTGCTCTTGATTTCAGTTCCAAATGAGGGTTTGCCCTTTTAAGCCAAGTGCCACTGCTATGTGTTTTTTACCTGGAAGTCTGACACAGAATGATGACTCTAAGGGCAGCCTGGGCTACACAGTGATATGCTTGAAAAAGAGAAAAGAAGGCCAAAAAAAAAAAAAAAATGGCTGCAAGGCTGGCTGAGCAGTAAAGAACACTTTCTACTCTTGCGAAAGGAATCGAATTCAGTTCCCCACATCCTTGTCAGGCAGCTCATGACTGCCTGACACTCCAGGTCTATGGGAGGGGATGCCCTCTTCTGGCTTCTGTGGGCACTGAACACATGTGGACATACACTTAGAGACGAAAAGAAGACAGGAGATTTAATATTAAAGACCAAGTGAATGTTTAGCAGAATACATTCTAACTTCTTTTTAAAAAAATTATCAGCTACTATGTTACACATCATGAAATAGAAAGTGTGATACATATACACAGTTGCATGTTTTAATTGAATCCTGTGAATTTTTAACTCCATGGTAGAAAACTGAAGCTCACAAGGTTTAGCACATGGCTCTAGGGGACATGGGTGGTTCATATTGAGAAACACAATCAAACCAAGCCTCAAACTCTCCTTTCGGCTTTTACACCCTCTTCTAGTAAAGACAAAAAGAGTAATTATTAATCTTCTTGACAATAGTAATATTTAAATTATTAGAAAAAGTCAAGTTCAGATCCAGTGTATCTCCTCCTTTTTCTTGGCTCTCTAATACTCTTCAATACTCTAAGGTGTAGAGCCTGGGACTGATTTTAACAATGTTATCAGTAGAGTCTCCTTGTTTCATTATTTTATAGATCTCCATAAAATCAGGGGAAATGTTGCAGCTTAAAATTGATGGAGATGTACACAAGCGTTTATTAATTATTGGAAACACAGCTAAAATAGAATTTATTACTAGTAGCTGTTGTTCTAGGTATGTTTTAAGTATTTGAAAATTCTCTTGTTTGATCAAAATTGTTCTTCCTATAATAAGCACAGTTTCTATATGATCCAGTCCCCTAAGAGCCCAAACTATGAGCACTGTTCAGATTTAGATGCTCAGCCTAGTGTCAGAGGAGGCTTGCGAACCAAGGTTGGAGCCGCTTAAGCTATCTTATGACCCTTGGTTTACATGTAAAATGCCTCCACACTGCTGTTCATTCTATGAATACCCAGAATTCCAGCTGGATAGCAGCAGGGCGCACGCAGTGAGGTGCATCTCTCTAGGTTTGCAGCACAAAACACCATCTCGAGGCTGGATTTTAGAGAAACGTGAATTAGTTGGGAAACAAGCCCATTGACGTCCCAATTCCCAGGATTAGACTTGGGTCCTCTATCTTCGCATCTCCATTTAAAATATGTTTTTAATAGGTTCAACAGTGCCTAGCAGCAGGCCCAGCACCAAGGCCAGCTCATAATAGAAAGGTCTGGGCCTAATCTGCATGTCTGTCTATGTACCCCATACTATACTAGGAATGGCTCAAGCCTTTGGGGGCTCTCTTCCTCTTCCTCTTCCTTTTCCCCTTCTCCTCCTCCTCCTCCTTCTCCTTCTTCTGACTGAAAGCCACAT
This sequence comes from Rattus norvegicus, assembly GCF_021556685.1. Classification (NCBI taxonomy): domain Eukaryota; kingdom Metazoa; phylum Chordata; class Mammalia; order Rodentia; family Muridae; genus Rattus; species Rattus norvegicus. Next base: position 124,651,530 of record NC_141541.1, on the reverse strand, counting down.
CTCTTCTGTCTTTGATTTGCATTCATGTTAATGTGCCAACTGTAAAATAATCAGAGTCCCAGCGTCTTAGAACCATACATGAGGCTTAGCGTGTACTTTATACTTCATTGGTGAGTTATATAGTAGTGAGATGTCTCAGACTTCCCAGACTGATGTCAGCCGAGGCAAGAGAAAAGAGTAAATTGGCTTGCCTTCAGTTCTATACTCACTGCCCTTGTTGACTATAGACTAGACTCTCCCGAAAACGTGAGCTTTCAAAGCGCGGCCCCCTAAGTAGCAGCTGCAACACCTCCCGGGAACTTGTAATTAATGTACAAACCTGGATACCAACCCAGACTGAGTCAAGATATGTGAATGAGTTCTAGTGATCTGTGCCTTTAAAACTTTCCGTATATATGCACACATGCACACATGTACACATTTACACACATGTGTACTGGCATACACACATGCATACAAACATGAGCATGTCCATGCATATGCATTCACACACATATGCACATAGGCACTTGCTATGCTCACACATGTGCATGTGAACACACATGCACACACGTGGATTCACACACTTGCCCGCACACACACATGCACACACAAACACATACACACACATACATACACCCCTTTCAGATAGTTCTGATGAGCACTAATATTTAAAAGCTACCACTCCACCTATTTATATGATAGAGGACTTTGTTCCCTTTCTTTCTGCCCCCTCTGTTTCTTCTTTCTTATTTCCACCCTACATAATTTAATTCCTCCCTGATACTGTTTTTGTTCCACATAAATACTTCAGATTCTTTGTTCCACATAATCAGTGTCGTTAGAATATCTAAGTCATTAAGGTGTCACTATGTCTGCGGTTATCTGGGACTCCTGACAGCGTTTAGGATCATGTTTGCTCACCTATGTGGACCAGAGGCCCAGCATCGTCAAATCCCTGGTTTTGGGGTCATTCTTGGCAAGCATGTTTTGCTCATTTCAATGATGACCTAGCTTGTTATGTCTGCTTCACTGGCTACTAATTGGCATGCTTTCTAGCAGACGCCACTTCGTGGTCAGCCACCGGAAGCCAGACACTGCTCTCTAACTATTTTGTGACTCCAGTGTGTGATGATTCCTGGGCTGCATCTTTGGGAAGCGGGGTTAGCATGGAAGCCTGACTTCTCAAGGACCCACCCCATAATTCTGCAGATCGCTTGGGAAGTCTCACGCTTCAAGCTCTGATCCTTAAGTTTCCCTTTAACCAACACTAAATTCGGTTCCTTATCCTTGTCTGATTGAAGAAAAAGGAAGACAAAAGGCATTTATAAGTGGGAAAGAATGCTGGCCAGCCGTACTTTGGAGTGTGCCCAATAGGACCTCGGTTCTCTGTTGGTGTTCTGTGTGCTGGTGAGAGCACCCGGATGTGGCCGCAGGTCCTCCTATGTGTGGAGCTGCTGGTCTGAATTTCTTGTCTTCTGTTGTCCAAAAAAATATCCGGAAAGTGTTATGTTGCGGACATTAATCGTGATTACTAAGCAAGGAGATAGGAGAGCCCTGTAGCTGTTGCTTAACTCCTAACAACACTACAAAGTGTGGCGACAGTGCAGATAAAACCTGATCCTTTGACTTTGTTTATTTTGTTTTGTTAAGCGCAGAATTGGTGCGGGAAGATGGTTCCACAAGTAAAATGCTTCCTTGCAAGCATGAGGATCTGGGTTCGGATCAGAGAAACCATGAAAAACAGAACAACAGCAAAAATAAAAAAATAAAATGAAAGCCCAAGGACTGATGGTATCAGCTCTGGAGAGGCAGAGGCGACTGATTGGTCCCTGGAGCTTGATGGGCAGACAGCCTAGCCTATCAGTGACACCCTCCCCAAGAGCTAACCTGTTGGCTGGAACTTGCTTGTTTTCTGGTGCCAAGGTACACATACATATTCATGTACACATGCGCATAGGTACCTGACAAAAACATACGTGTATTCTGAATGTGAAAAGTTTCAAGATGGCGGCAGGAGAAAATTACATCAGGAACTCCTTCTAAGCAAGAGTCCCTTACGTGAGAATGCTCCCCACAAACTGGCAATTTGTCTCCCCTTGGCAACTCTCTCAATAGACTTTTTCTCCTTGGTCCAGTCCATAGCAGCAGAAGCAAGCTGTCTCCCAGCAGAATGCATTTTGTAGAATCTGAAGTAGATGCCCATACATTGCATCTCTCTTCTCCATGGGGGGATTGTGAGAATCCAGGAGTGCTTTCTCTGGTGGTCAAAGTTGAAAATGAACGCGTCTCAAAATCACTTGTAGTCACCCCATTTATCAAGCTCATAGCGTCAACTTCAGCTTTGTATTAGCCAGCTTTGGCGAAATGCCAAATCGTTCTTCATGTTCAACAGTCAAGAATCCTTACAGGAGATTCCAGAACGCCTGGAACCCATTATAGCAAGAAGCAGAACCAGTTTGCTACGATCCCCTGAAATGAATTCAGTGTTTTAGGAGATGTCAAATATCCTTGTTTCTTCTGTGTTTGGATAAGATAATTATATCATAGCGTATGGGGGGGGAGCTGAAATGGCAGCAAATAAAATACATTGAATGCTATGACCTTTTCATGCATAGGAATGTGTGGTGTGTGTGTGTGTGTGTGTGTGTGTGTGTGTGTGTGTGTGTGTATTGTGTGAAAAGTTTAGAATGAGGTCGATCCTGTTTGAACAGACGGAAATCCACTTTAATTTATTCAAAATATTCTTGCTTTTGTATTCTTAGGTTTTAGTCTTCCAGCCAATGAGAGGTTATTTTCATCAATCTCAGACTTAAGAGCTAGCCACCAGCAATGACCCTTCTGAGTTTGGGGACAGCAGACCCATCTATGTGCATATCTACATATGTAGTGCTATTATAAAATGCATATATAAAGCAAATAAGTAAGTGGTGCAATCTTCAGGGACTGGAGAGATGACTCAGAAGTTAAGGGCACTGACTGCTCTTGCAGAGGCCTTGAGTTTGCTTCCTATCACCTACCCCTGGAGGAAGCACTAGTAACCTCAGCACAGTCCTCATGCCATTTTTTGTTTTCCCAGACTCTCTGACTCTCTCTCTCTCTCTCTCTCTCTCTCTCTCTCTCTCTCTCTCTCTCTCTCACACACACACTCACACTGAAATAAATAATAAACACTCTTATATCAATGCACACAGCTGACCTTAGAGTAGTAACTGCATAAAAATTTACATTTAGACCCCCGAGCCAACATTCCTTTGTTCTCTCATTTCCTGATGGGCCATTTGGACATATAGAGCTCATCGCCCATTTTTTCAGATAAAGAGATTCAGGAAAAGGTAGTTATGCTGTCCTTTGCCCCACACTGAGAAGCTCCAACACTGGTCTGTGGCGCTTCTAAAATGCATACAACTCCCATACCATCCGGCACCCTCAAGCAAAACATTTCAATATTTTCTCAGTATCTCGCTCGACAATCTCTTTTTCTTCCAGCTCTTTCAGATTGAATAAGTCATGTAATTAATATTCGACTTGACCAAGGTGCTTATTAAAGCTCTGGGGAGCTGAGGGGAATTTTCTTTGCTCTAATGACCTGGCTGTGTTCTTGTCCTCAGAGCAGGTCATCCCAGCTTGGTTTCCATAGCGCTCTCTGCTCCAAATTAACAACGTGTATTTATCCCCGGCGTGTGTAATCCCTCTAAGAGGTTCCGCCTATTTATCATGTATAGGATTGTTATCCTCTCCCATCTTTCAGTATCTAAAACAATAATTACCCTCACACAAAGATGCTTTCCTTTTGAGGGAATAGAGCTGTGCTCTGCACTATAAGGATCATGACAAACCCTTGCTAATTGGATTTTATTTAACTGGATTAAAATCAGAGGGGCGCATTTTGTCTTGTCGGTAACCTCACCTTTATGGCTTGATCTTCGCAAAGCATGATATGCCTGGGTAAGATTCCTGTCTCTGAGAACACAGTTAGTGTAGTCAGGAGAGAGTTGCAGGAGGGCATAAAGAACCTTGATGTGTTGGTAAGTACATTTTCAAAGTGGGACTGTGGAGACAAATACAGAGCAGCGCCGAGTTCTGAGCTGCAGCCGGGAAGGGGTACCTTGGATGTGAACACTCATATGCAACTGGTTCCCTGGAAAATGGCTTAGTGATAATCTGTGAGGTTCCTGATGGAGCGCAACCTGAAAATGGACCAGTGGGACACTGTATTAGTTACTGTTGCTGTGTTGAAGCACCATGGCCAGAAGCAACTCTAGGGAGAAAGGCTTAGTCTTGCCTCTAGCTCCAGAGGAACGGAATCTGTAACGGTGGGGCGTGGCCACAGGCAGCCGGAACAGGAAGCCGAGAGGTCACATCTTCAACCCCACACAGGAAGCAGAGAGAAAGAACCAGAAGTGCAGTGAGGCTGTGTGACTGGCTTTCTTCAGCAAAACTCCACCTCCTAAAGGTTCTAGGACCTCCCCAAAACAGTGACACTGCCTGAGAAACAAGTGTTCAAAGGCCTGAGCCTATGAAAGGCATTTCTTATTCAAACGACCACAGAAGCCAATCTCAAGTGAAGATACAAAGTGTACAATTTATTGGCTTGAGGTTACTTTCAGCTGGATACTTTTTCTGGATTTGGAATACACTAAAAATTAACTTATTTGGGCCATGCCCAACTTATTAGTAATTTTTTTTTATTAAAGAAGCTTCTCATATCATATTTATTTACAGGAAGTATCAAAAGTTTAGAATGACCAAAAAAAAAAAAAAAAAAAAGCAAACAAAAAACCTGTCCTTTAAAGTATGACTCTGGGGATCAGAGTATAGAACTAACTAATGTAGACCACAGAAACGTCATGGTTCACACAGCACAAACTACTTGTGCACCTGAAATATCGTTAAGGGGGTGACAGAGGGGCTTTCTTAGTTGCCAAGGATATAATTACCTATTTCGAGCAGTTGTGTTAAAGTCTGTTCTTGTGCTCTGCATAAGTCGATTTATTTATTGATTCTCTTTTCGTTATATAGTTTGTATGTTTGAGGAGGATGAGGCCAAGAGGGTCACGCCTCCTTCCTCAGTACAAATATTTGTCTCTAAATTTGTAAGGAAAGAGACACGCTCAAAAGCCAGAAAAGCATTCTCTTTAATTGGACTAAGCAGCTGGTAGGGGAAAAGGTCATTTTCTTTTCCTGGCTCATCTTAGACATTGAAATTCTAAACATATACGTAATATATCATATGCTTAAGTGACGATAAAGTTTTGGCTATTAGGAAAGATGTTTAGCAATTTCTGAAATGTTTGTAAATTTGTATAAATAACTAGTGATGTTGATGTCTATTCATTTTATTAAATTTTATCTATTTATTTGTCTGTGTGTACGTGCGTGCGTGCGTGCGTGCATGCGTGTGCATGTACATGCTATCACGTAATGTGAAGGTGGAGGAAAGCTTTGGAGAGGTGGCCCTCACCTCCACCATGTATTCTCCAGGGGCTGATTTCAGTTCATCATGTGAAGTAGGTAAAAATGAGCTAAAGAAGGAGCAGGAGTCCAGTTGAAGTCTGGGTTCTTCTTGGAGAATATTTTGAGAGAATACTTCATAACTATGTCTTAAACAATGCCATAGACTTTATCTCTAAGGATAGTGCCAAACACCCGAGGAAGTCGTGTGTTTCTGATGTAAGTATCCTAGCACTGACATTGTTGCCAGGATTAAATGACTCCCCGTGATCAACATAGAACAATGAAGCTTAACATGTAGAATGCTTTGGTCTGTGTGTGAAACATTTTGACAATTTTCACAAGAAACTTAGCTACTTAAGAAAACAGTTTACATTATACATTTTAAAAAATACTATCTAATTTAAATAGGTAGTACTTTTCTCTTCTGTTGGACTCTAATATTTTCCTCTGATGAAAATAACGTGCTCTCAAGTCACAGAATAAAAGACAGAAGGCAGTGTCCTCCTCGCTAGAACACAGAGCATGGCAATGAAGGAGCACAGTGAGGACACTGAATCCTGGTGACTCTTTATTCTCTGGATCAACTCTACTTAGAAAGTATTTTCATAAAATAGTTAACCAGACACATGGGCATAAGCTGAACTTTCCTCCTGCTGTTGGTCATAAGGCTAGGAAGTCTCGTGAATCCTGAAATGAGCTTAGACCGTTCTCTCTGTTCTCGCTTTGATGTTTTCAGGGCACTGGCCAGTTCCGTGGTCCTTTTATCTACTTTGTTCTTGTTCTTAATTAAGGTAATGCTCTGTAGCAGACTTACGCAGTGGTGTTTACATTTTGTCCATAAGAAAGTGAGCTCACACAATATCGGGGTTATGCAAAGGTGAGTTTCGAACTTAGAACATTTCATACACGTGGCCAATGAAGTATGATCTTGTCCACTCCCCGTTTTTCCCCTCCAACTTCTTCTGGATCCCTGTTCACATTTCTCTCTCAACTTCATGTCATAAAGTAGCTGTGGTCAGAGCTCCTTAAGTGTGTGTTATAGAATATAGTGACCCAGGCAGAAGAAATCACATCTCCTGGCATTCTATTTGGTTTTGACCATAAACTTGACGTAGCCTAATGTCATCTGAGAAGGGAGTTTAAACTGAGGAGTGCCTGAATTGGATCGGCTTGTGGGCATGTCTCTGAGGGATTGTTTTGGTTGGTGATAAGGTACTGAGAGTGTGCTGGCTTGTTACTTGACAACTTGACAAAAGCTAGGTTCTTCTGGGAAGAGGGAACTTGAATTGAGAAAATGCCTCCATCAGATTGGCCTATAAACAAGTCCTTGAAAAGTGTTTTCTTGATGAATGACAGATATAGGAGAGTCCGGCCATCTGTGGGCGTTCCCATTCCCTACTTAAGTGTGAGACCATAAAACTGAACAAGTCATGAGAAGTCCCTGCCTTAGTTTCTGCTACCAGGTCCCTGCAATAGTTCCTGCCCTGCCTTCCCTTTACGATGAAATATAAACTGTAGAGTGACAGTGCTTACCACAGCAAGCTAGGACAGGGGACTCGGCCCACTATGGGCGGCACTATCCTTAGGCAAGTGTTTCTAGGTAGTAGAATAATACTGGTAAAACATAAACCTGTGAGCAAGCCATCAGTCAGCATACCTCCATGCTTCCTGTACTGTACATTTTGGCTGTGACTAAGTTCCTTGCTTCATGGTAATTTTTCATGGAGTAGCCAGCAACAGAAAATCAAACTAGAACACTGTACTTCTTCAGGGAAAGCTGTTTCCTATCAACCATGTCATCTATCTCTTGCTCTTGTAGGGCACAAGTTTTATGAACACTGTAATTGTTTCATACACAGTTTGCAATACAACAGTAGGACTGTATGGCCTGTGAAACCTTGTCTCACAGTGGCAGCCACTGTGGTACTGAAAAGCACAACAGATAAGATCTCCCCCAAAGTCACTTTCCCCTTAATTGTCCAAGGGCAATTGAGATTGTCCTTTGCTCTGCCTTGCCAGCCTGGTTCAGACCCTTCTTTCGGGAATTGCTGGTACAGCGCAAGTTCTCAATTGTGCTTCCTATTTTTAGTGCCCTAAGGGTTCCTGTGTCTATAAATGGCCTTCCCTCTGTGCAGGCTAATGTCTTAAATGCAGTCCAAAATCAATTAGCTGTTATGTGCAACAAGGCTGAGCATTAGCAAGGTGAATGTTCTCTTCTGTCTTTCATCTTCTTGGTATCTGGCACCCAGACCTTCGGTAGGAATTGGGGACAGTTCCTGGGGCTTTTCCAGAAGTAACTGAAGCCAGTCATCTTCACACATGTGCTTCTCCTGCCTCCCTTCCCCCCACAGAAGTGTTAGTCACATTTTCAATATTTATTCACATAGGCGATCAAAAGAGACCAGCTAGCCATTTTATCCATAAAGTCTCCTTCGGGAACGGTCAGACAGACCACCCTAGTGCCTGTCACTACTGACCCTAACCCAGCTCTGCAGAACTCTCTGTGGGAACTTCAAGTCCCAGGAGATTTTTTTTTAAACTGGCAATGGGTTACAGGAGTCTCAATTATCAAACCTCTGATCCCAGCCTTTCTATAGACAGCATTTAGCCCCCACTTCTAGACAAGTCTTGGCAGCCCTATTTATCTTGCTAAAGACCCTGAAGTTAAATTACTGCCTCTTTGTTTTCCTTCAAGGCTCACTTGCTAGTTATGGTGCAAGAGAGCTATTGACCGGGTCTTCTCATTCATCCGGACTTCCTTTATTATTTTAAATGATTTCACCAGGCTTCAGGGCAGCAATTTGCATGTCTTGTTCAATGAATTCTACCTGATAGTTCTGTCTATACCTTTTCTTCGGAAGAGAAACAGAAAAATCTGCAAATGAATAAATTGTCTCTTGAAAACTCATGGGTTTATCTACCCTTGTGCAGAAATGCTATAGATGTCAGTGTTCTCCGTGAAGACATTTATTAACAGTATTGAAGCAAGAGAAACATTTTTGTATTCTGCTTCAGTATGTGTGTTTATATATGTGTGTGTATATGTGTGTATGTGTGTTACATGTATGAACTTCTTTGCACATGTCAATGTCAGGTGTCTTTCTTAATTGCTCTCCTCCTTAGTGTTTGACACAGGGTTTCCCACTGAGCTTGAAGCTCCTTGATATGGCTAGGTTGTCTGGTCAGTGAGCTCCAGAGACCTACCTGTCCCCATTTCCTGGAGTTCCACAACTGAAATTCCAGTTGGGCACTGGTTTTTATATACTGATGGATCAAACTCAAGTCCTCTACCAACTAAGCCATCTCCCCAGCGCTGGGCCATTTCTATCTCTCCTAGGTTTTGAAAATTCGATGCCCTCTTGTGCATAAGGAACAGATGCGGATACCTCTCCTCATCCATACATTTCACTTGCCTGGCATGTGACTTTCTCTTCCAATATGACATGCATGTCAGAATGCCACTTACAAGGGTCTCCCTACAAATATAAGATCAGGCTGTTGTGAGCGTGGGACATGTGCAGGAGGCCGTTAAGGAAATGCTTATGATTGACACCTTGCCACCGATGCTGATGGCCTCCTTAATGTAATTCGTTTGCAGGCAAAGGAGTACTGCAAACTAATTAGGGAAGCAGTTTGGATCATACCCAGGATGCCCATGTGGCTACCGGGAGACACTGGTTTTGATAGAGAAAAGGGAGAAGGGAAATTGATTGTTGCAAATAGCCCATTCTTACTCTGAAAGGGTGCTGTGAAGGGGGGAAGAAACCCAGGGAATTTAAAGAAGTTTCCATTTTGTGAAAATGTTCGACAGTAGCATATTTGTAAACAGTAGACTGCAATGACAGTCAACCCACAACTTGCTCTCACCCCCTTCCACTTACCCCTACCCCTTGTTCTTCCAAGAAGTTCAGCTCCTTCCTATCTCCTGCTCCTCTTCCTTTCTCCCCCTCTCTCTTTCCTCTCTTCTTTCTGTTTTCTTTGTATCTCTATTTTCTCTCTCCTTCCTTCTTTTCTTTCTTTTTTTTTTCTTTTTTTTTTTCCGGAGCTGGGGACCGAACCCAGGGCCTTGCGCTTCCTAGGCAAGCGCTCTACCACTGAGCTAAATCCCCAACCCCCCTTCTTTTCTTTCTTTTTTCTTCCTTCCTTCTTTTCTTTCTTTTCTTCTTCCTTTCCCTCCCCTCCCCCATCTCTTCCTGTCTGTCTTTCTTGCTGGCTCTATTTAGACAGTCACAGCTGCTGAGTGTTGGCCATAGCATTGCTACACTCAGAAGACAACGGCCCAGCACACCCTCCCTATCCCGAGGTTCCCCTAAACCTTCGCTGGGCTTCAGAGCGGCCGACACAGACATCTTCTTTGAAGCTAAGCATCCAGCAGTCATTCACTTCCAGCAATCTAACCAGATATAGGGCCCCATTTCCACTGCCACTTGCTGCTGGAAGAGGTTTATCTGACCAGGGCCAAGTGCCATGCGACTCCAGAAGTATGCATGTGGTTATAAAGCAGAAAAATCAGTAGTAGAATCCCCCACATGGCTTCGATGTCAACAATGTACCCATGAAACTGAACTTGTTATTTCAGCCCTCTAGAGAGGCTTCTCGCTAGGGTGGGATATCAAAGGGGCACACTGGAGAAAAACAGAGAACTCTTACATACACCCAGAGCTGGTCTGTGTAAGTGTCATTCTCCCTTGGGATGCCTTGCACCCTGCTAGATTAGAAAGATGGACACAGAAAAAAATGGCAGATACCATTGCATAGAATGGGGCTCAGAATTTTGTGTGTGTCACAGCCATGAAAGCCGTGCTCTTGAGCTGTCCGAGTGCGGGGGGTGGGGGGGATGCAGTTTTGTTTCGGCTTCAGGTTTCCATTTTAAGTTAATTTCTGGTATTATGTGAATTATAGTGAAGACATTGTGGTTTGAACGAGATATCACCCATTGTCTCAGGCATTTGATGGCGCTCTTTGGTGAGGCTCAGGCTGTATGACCATATTGGAGGAAGTACGTCACTGGAGGCTGGGGGAGCTTAAAGACTTGCCTCCTTCTCAATTCACTCTCGGTGCATCTTGCTTGCGTGTTGAGATGTGGGCCCTCACCTTGCTGTTTTAGCCACCCTGCCTGCAGCTCTGCAGTCTCTGCTCTGACATCTGTACTCAAACCACCTGGTACCGTAACCCCAAATAAACTCTTCTATAAGTTGCCTTGGTCATGGTCACAGCAGCAGCAGAAACATAAGTCACATGGGCATCAATTCTTACAGGGAACACCCCTGGACCCATTGGTCGTGAGAAGCAGCAGGGGCTTCTCTAAGGCTTCTGCTTACACAGGGTTACATCTCTTCATCCCCGTGAGAGCTGAGGTTTGAGGTTGCAAGACAGGAACTCTCAGAGTACAAAGGAAATAATATCCAATAGGAGAATTCCTTCGGCCTGAAAGCCTAACATTTCAATAGCTGTTGACCGGAGATTTCAAGCGAAGAGAGGTATGAACAGCGGGTTCTTGCCAGATTTGAGACTTCCCTCCTATTTATGGTCTACAAAGCCTGGTGCTTGGTTTTCATTTGATGCCTCAGGCTATGTGAGAAAGGAGTTTCACTGACAGTGTTGGGAATTCCAACAGGAAGTACTAGGGCTCCTGAGGCTGATGAGAAAGGGGAAGAGGGGAGAGCTGGGGATAATCCTGCCCATTCCCGAAATCTGATGTCATGCTCTTTCTAACGTCAGACCTGATTTGCCCAGAGGAATGTTGGAAAACTATCTGGCTAACTTGCCAGCATTCTGAAGCTCAAGGCAAGCGGGGAAAAAAAAAGTTTAATAAATAGGTCCTCTTAATTCTAATACAGGAGACAGACTAAAACAAACTTGGTAGGCAAAAGAGTGGTCTCGGGACCCATTTGTTTTGATTTAATAAAACCAAATCACTCCTTTAATCTTGCTAAATTATAGCCTACATTGTATATTCTTGCTAATTAAAGTTATTATCTATGGGGTGTGTGTATTGAGGAGGGGGGGATCTCTTGGGAAGAACGCCATTTTGAGGAATTGCAGGAAAGAGTGAATTATGTAGATTGCACACAGTTCAGGAGGCTGTGACGAGGTCCTGGGAAGGTTTAGATGGAATTTACAGTTTCAGTTGCTTTGGGAGCAGTGTAGGGTAGAGAGAGAATTCAAAGGCTCCTGGGTTAAATTAGGAAGACAAAGGGAGTGCTGGCCTGTCCTTTTAAATATAGTTTTAAAGATTTTTTTAATTACGTGTACAAATGTCTTGCTCTAATGTATGTCTGTGTACCACAAGCATGCCCGGTGCCCTCAGATACAAGAAGAGGGAGTAGGATGCCCCCTGAATTGACGCTACAGTTGTGAGCTGCCATGTAGGCTCTAAGAACTAAACGCAGGTCCTGTGTAAGAGCAGCAAGTGTTCTAAATCACTGAAACCATCCATCAGCCGCAGTTATTTTCTAGCACTCCGTAGTCATACGAAACACCTCGGCAGCCAAGATGATTCTGGCCTCAACAATGTCGAGAATGTGCTCACAGTAAGAACCGAGCCGACACATTTTGGGAAGGAACACAAGTGGGCTGAATATGTTTGGCTATGTACGTCAAGAGCCAATGAGACGAGCAGTGAGTGATTTTTTCAGGCTCCTACTGTTATCGAAGTTGGGGGTGGGGAGGGGGGTCACAGCTTAGGCTCCAAACTAGGTTCAGCCGCCTGACCCTGGTGAGCTCCTTAGAAGATCTAAATTAATAGCAGGATAAAAAAAGAGGTTGAGTCAACGTAGCCACGCTGGGGAGAGGGACATAGGTCCAGAGTATCAAACAAGTCCTTGCTCTGGGTTCTCAAGTGAAACTGAAGTTTGAAGAGGACCAGGGACTGCACATGTCAGCCTCTCAGTGAAGGCGTGTCTAGCCCCCATGTTAAGCCCTCATTGTTCTTTCCTGTAGGGTGATCTCCCAAGGTGTTAGTGCTGTGTGCAATCTCTCAGTAGCATGCAAGTTCCCCCGAGTCTGGGGAAAGAAACTTCCTTCCTTCCTGAGATTCTTAAGGAATTCTCATCTCTTTGAGGGCCATTGTTTCAAGGAGCTTGGTAGTCAGACTGAGAGACACTAGTCTTCCTCTCTTTCATCCCAGTTAGACTCCCAATTACCCAGTTTCTGGAACTCTCTATTGTGAAGAAGCACACACTTCTTTCTTATGTTCTTATCATTTCCTTACGCACGCCTCTTTGCCATCTCATCAGTGAAGCTAACTGAAGCTGAGCATAATTCCTCAAAGGGGATGGAGCATGAAGGTATTTCAGGTGTAATCATTTCTGTGACTTTTAATCAAGTCAGGAAATATCACTAGCGTACAACTGGGGGGCTGTGCACAAAAGGAGTGCTCTGAAATGCTTCTCTGTCCCTGCTGCATGCGGGTAGACAAAACAGTACCCCGACTGTCTCCAGAAGAAGCAGCTAAGTCGTGCTCTTATTCAGCAGCGGCCTTTCAGACACTGGCGCGTAGTTGTGGCAGGCTGAAGGCCATGAGAACTTTCTGCTCTCAGTGACTCTTGCTCTAGTTAAAAAACAGAAGAAAGAACAAAAGGAAAGAAGAAAGGAAGAAAGGAAGGAAAGAATGAAGGGAGGGAGGAAAGGAGGAAGCGAGGAAGGAAGGGAGGAAGAGAGGAAAGAAGGGAGGAAGGATACCACTTCTTATCTTGAGGAAGGTCCCTGCTATTAGGACCTGACATCTGACCCTTAAAAAAGCCAGGAACCTTGAGCACGCTATGCTTGTTCGAACTGTGTTTGAGCCAGGAATGAATGAGAATCTTTCTCCACAGTAATAATGGAAGCAAGGCTGTGGTCTCAACAGCTCCCTCCACCGTTGACTTGCCAGGTGATGAACACCAGCGTCTTAACGTCTCCAAGTGCCAATTTCCCCCTCCAAGTGAGCCAGGATCTGTTTGGAGATGCAAAGGCCTGCCCCATTAGGAAATTGGACTGTGTGGCCCCTGGATGCTAATCAATCTTTAATAAGAATACAGATTGGTAGTAGGTCAAGTCTTTTTCCTAGAAAGGCTGTAAGGACAAGGGCTCTTCCAAGGAAGGGGAGGTGCTTCTCTCTCAGTCTTTGTCCACCCTAGACTAAGAACTCTTATTTCTGACCCAGCCAGTGGCTCAGAAAGAAACCGGGAAGGGGAAGCCAGTTGAGGGAAGCAAAGGCATTCTCACTGTCTAAAGATGGACGTTAGCTCTTCCAAGGCCTTGCTGCTATGGGTGCTGAAAGGTGACATTAAAGATAGTATACTTTATTTTGTTTACCCCCTGATCTCCATCCCCCCTTTACAACCTCCCCCAGCACAGCACACTCAGGAAGTTCACTCTGAATATTTCCAAGGGTTGCTTCCCAGCTTCCAGTGTTCTTTTGGTCAAAATATATATATATATATATATATATATATATATATATATATATATATATATATATATATATATACACATACACTTTTCAGCCATGAAACTTTGTCTCCTTGGTTACTGTCACCTGATACAGAAGATTCTGCACCATGGTCAGGGTTAGTGGCACTTTTAAGGTTCAGATCCCACGTCCTGATGGCTCTAATATCCCTAATACCTCAATTAAGGACACAAGTAATAGTGAAAAACAAAGAAAATATGCAGCCGATGTGGCCATGTTGGAAGGAGGGAGGGACCAACACAGAGATCTAACGACTTCACAAATTCATCCTGGGGTCCTGGTATGTGGTTCAGGCCTAAGCAGAGGCCAGAGTTATGGGGCCTGGCCCATCATTGCCTTAGCGCTGTCTAGACTCCAGTCCCTCCTGAAGGTGACGTGATGAGCTGTAAATCTCTGTCCAGGAAACCAGGCCTCCCTCTGGCTGGCACTAGACCCTAGCCACCCCAACCCCCATTTCCCAATCATGAGGTTCCTGGACGAATGCCAGTCTCATGGGATCCATGACTTCAACGTTCGTTCTATAGCCAAAGGCCGGGAGGGACACGCGTGTCTTTTAGAGTGTCCTCATGTTTGTCAGTCTTGTTACGTCAGAACAGTACTGGGGTTGATTGGGCTTCCAAGCATCTCACCAGCTGTCTAGTGTGTTCTTTGAGGTTCTGGAAGGGGGGCTACTTACCATCTTGTTCACCGTATTGATTAGAAAGAGATGTACGGTTGAGGAGTCTCTTCTCTGTTAGTTGAAGGAGTAAGCACACGACATTTGGTTTTCTGATAACTCCTATTCCATATCAAGTTGTCCTGTGGTGACGTTCAACCCTGAGTACAGGTTTAGGGCCCTTTACCTAGCAGCCTGCCCTCCTAAGCTGACACTTCACAAGTGCTCCAACCACAGTGTCTACCTTCCCTCCCTATTGGCTCCCTGCTTTGTTCTGGTGCCTCAGGTAAAGAATCCGGTTTAACATATTGTTGCCAATGGCATCTGTTCTAACATCTGTCAGAGCTTAATACCATTCTAATTTTCCTCGGAAAAACCCTCCCAACGAATCTCTATTGATTCGTGTAATTTGTGTTTATTTAGAATACTTCTGACGGTAAATTACTTAGAAAATTGTTACTACAGTGTGGCCAAGAATGAAGAATAACATTTCTTTTTCTTTGCTGTTGTTGTTGTTGTTGTTGTTGTTGTTGTTGTTGTTGTTTTGGTTTTTCTTTTTTGGTAAATTGATTTAGCAGTGGAGTGAAGGAGAATGGTTTGCTTGGGTTTAGTTTTTAAAAGGCTTACATTATTTTTATTTGTGTGTATGAGCTTTTATTTCCTGCATGTACGTATGTACAAGTTAATTAAACAAATTAATTTCAATTGATTTGCCACATGTAAAAAAAAAATCAAACCTTAACGTCCCCTTAATATGCCTTCATTTGAGCAAATCACATGTAGCTTTCTACATACACACGAGACAGTCTAGTACGTGGTGAGGGGTGCAGGGTCTGTAGAGACCGACAGAAGTCGCACCACGAGACCCTTGGATAAAGCAGATGTTCTGCTCTGGACAAAGTATCTGTGGAGGAAGGACCTTAAACTACATCACTAACAGGAGGTCCCTTAGCCTTCTGAGGACCGAGATAGATTATTTGTACAAAGTAATTTGAACTTTCTCATTAAATAGTGTACTTTTAATATTAAAAATATTTTTAAAAAAAAATGTCCATAGTGTCTTTTGGTATGGAAAAATGTAACAGAAACAGAAAATGTGTGAGGTAAGAAGTGTGCAAGGACCGCTGTGTGAGAGATGTGCTTTCTATCCTGTGGCCCTGCCTTCTGTCCTGTGGCCCTGCCTTTTGTCCTGTGGCCCCTCATTTTATCCTGTGCCCTGAGTCCTCTTACTACATCTACTCACTGTTTTCAATTCCTAGCTGTTCTTTTACAGAATAGCATGTATGTGCACATTCACCCAAAGTGACATAAAGTGACATTACCAGCTTGCCTGCTTGATTCCTTCCTTGCTTTTCCTCTGACAGCTCTATCATATTCTCCATATTCTCTCTCTCTGTCTCTCTCTCTCCCTCTCCGTCTCTCTGTCTCTGTCTCTGTCTCTCCCTCTCTCTCTCTCCCTCTCCCTCTGTCTCTGTGTCTCTGTGTCTCTGTCTCTGTCTCTGTCTCTCTCTCTCTCTCTCTGTGTGTGTGTGTGTGTGTGTGTGTGCGCGCGCGCGCGCGCGCGCGTGCACATATGTTGAGTAAGGGAATGCACCCACACCAGGCACGCATGTAGAAGTCAGAGGACAAGCTCAAGCATCAGTCCTCACCTTGTCTGAAACAGGCTGCCATTTCATAAACCACTGCATTTGCCAGGTTGACTGGCCCTCCAGCATCCAGGGATCGCCTTGTTCTGGCTCCCATCTCCCCTCAGGAGCACTGGAATTGCAGATGTGTGTTATCATATCCGGCTTTCCGTGGGTTCTGGTGACGGGAATTCACGTCCTCATATGTACACAGGCAGCATTCTACTGGCTGTGCCTTCTCCTAACCTTATCTCTTTCTCTTGAGTGGAAACACTGGCTCCCTTGTATCCTAGAGATACTCTGAGGTCGGTCCAATCTTGATGGATGTTTGCATTGTAAATGCCTACAAAGAAGACAGACCGTATATGCTGATGGGCTCTAGGAATGTGCTCTTAGGTTAAAGCCCTAAGGGCTGTAATGCCACATCAAAGGACCTCTGAGCTCTCTTTTAAGTGCCCATAAGGATATAAATCATGCCTTTATCTTTGACAAGTCTAGTTAGTCTGCATTTCCTCATGGCCTCTTTTGCTTATGATCAGCAAACTTAATTTTTTTTTCCCTAAGCTAAACATTGAAAAATGAAATCTTGTACTTTTGTTGTTTCATGTATTTCTTATTTGCATATTTTCCCAGAAACTTAATGCAATTTAAATATTTTTATTTTGTTCCATCACACAAATGAAATACTTTATAGAAGTTACATGTTTTTAATATATACATATAGCTATATAAAGCATATATATATATGTAATATATATATGCTTTATATATATATAAAGCTTTATAAATATATATATATATAATTTTCTCTAAATCATTTTCTCCCTCTTGATTTTTGGCCATATGGAAACAAAATATTTATGTAACAAAATCCTTTCTTTCTTCCTTTCTTCCTTTCTTCCTTCTTTCTTTCTTTTTTCCTTTTTTCTCCTTTCTTTCTTCCTTTCTTCTTTCTTTCTTTCTTTCTTTCTGTCTGTCTGTCTGTCTGTCTGTCTTTTGAACGTTCTGTGTTTCACATGACTAAGACGTCTCTCCTACACAAAGACTATCAGCCGTGGTTTCCTCTACATATTTTTCCATTTTGTTTATACTCTACTGTGGAGCATACACTACACACAGCATACATAACTTAGATATTTTTTCTGCAAACAGAAACATGTACACATTTGTAGAGTTTTGGTCCAGTCCCTGGATTTGTAATCCCAACATTAATTATGGAGTAATTTCTCTTTTTAAACTGACTTAAAATTTAGTTCTGTTGTGAATTTAACCTCCACATGTTTTTGATAGATTTATAAATTCTTCATATTTGTTCAAAAAAAATTTTTGGTTAAATCTTACCCCAAACAGCTTAATTAAAAAGTACAATCATTGATATTTTAATACTATTCACACTCCATTTATAAAAATTACTGCAGTTCTTTATCTATTTACTTATCTTTGTAATTTATTTATTTTTATATTTATATGTCTCTGTGCCCGCCTGCGTTTCTGTACACCTTAGAACTATGTATAGGGTTCATGGAGGTCGAAGGATATGAGATTCATGACCCAGAGTTACAGGCCCCCCTACCCCTGTCCCCCATCCCACCTGCCCCAAGCAATGGAATTTATTGTCCCCTGGGCATTTCTGCCAAGCGAAATGTGGACTTCTGTGAGATAAGTTATGGATTCCCACTTATAGATTAATATATACTTAGCTTCCTCTTAGCAAAATCTCATTGGTGAGTGTTAGCCAGAGCCATGCCCATCATAAATCTCCTCCATCTCATTGATTGATGATAACAGGACCAACCCATTTTGTGAAGCACCTCTATCTCATTGGTTGATGTTAGTCAGGGCTACGCCCATTATAAAGCCCTTTCATCTCATTGGTTAATGTTAGGACCACGCCCATCGTGAAGCTCCTCCATTTTGGTTGAATTGTGATTTCGCTTAGAAAGTCAGAACTTTGGTTTCCTGAAGAAAACTAACATGTTTGTCTATATTCTTGCCACTCCCTCTCCCACAGTCAGTGACAGCCTGACTGCGGTCATGTACTATTTGCTACACATTACTCGTGTCATAGAACTTTCCCTTCTGAGGCCTATAAGAGACCCACATCTGCCAGTGTCAGTGACCCCTCCCCAGAGCCTCTACCATGTCCTCGGCATTAATAACTCTTCTAATTAACCTCTTACTCAGAGGACAATCATTCTCAGTGTCCCCTTTCAGTCCCATACTGATGCTGTCCAATGGGTACACACAGTTTTTTGATATCTCTACCAGGCATCCTTCAGCATCCTAAAGCTTCTTCTGCTGCATGGTACAATGTTAGAAATAACGTTCTTTCCAATTGGGATCGTTAGATCAGGCGCATGCGCTGCCAGGCTCCAGCTGGAGAGGGGGGTGGGTTCTCTATATTGGTTAGGTTTATTTTTATTTTATTTCATTTGGTTTTGTTTTTAGGATTTTCTTTTTCTGTGAGTTAGCCCTTAAAACTGCTCTCACAGTTTGCTGATTGACCATTGATATTTTCAACTTTTCTTGGTGCTTTCACTTAAACCCTAAAACCAGAGAACACTCAAACATTGAAACGTTTAAACGTTTGCATGCTTACTTCTCCATCAGCATAGGAGCCCGTGACATATGTTGGTGTTTACAAATGTCTGTGTATTTGTGTACGAGCTGTGTACTTTCTGTTCGTTTGTGATGGGGAATCTGTAGCTGATTGTCTTTGCCTCTCATGAGGATGTCATCACACACACACACACACACACACACACACACACACACACACACACCCTATGTCACAGTCTTCACTTGTATACAGAACAGGACATACTGAGTGGTTTTCAGGGACTTCCATGAACTTGAAGCAGAACAGGAGGGATGCTACTATTCGTAATTCTATGAAGCTCTATGAATGGAAGTCATTCTTCCTCAACAGTAGGGTGCTCTGCCAGAGCAAACTGGAAGGACTTGTTTTCGCTGGTCACCCATGCTCACGCTGGGTCAGACTGCATTCTTGGAACTCTCTGAGCCTGCCATCAGGTTCCCCAGCTGACCAGACCATCCCTGATGCTGTGGAGAAAATGGCCGGAGTTCCTACTGTGTGGGGTGTGCTGTGAACAAGGAGCTGCCATCCTCCCTCTTTACCTTTACATCTCTGGCCAGCATCACAATGCCTAGCAGGTTTTCATTTTGGAGCTGACTTAACTGCTTGTGTAGCTAATTTTGAAAAGTCACAATTTGCCTAAAGTAAGATACTGTAAGAAAGCCAACCCAAATTTCGGTAACATCTTCCTCATTCGGCTTAGCGATTAAATCCCAGTTTTCACCGAAGCATTCTAGTTCTGAAAAACAGCCATGTTTTAATATCTTTGACATATTTATATCTTTCCTGACATATTGCTGGATCTTTAGTCACATCAAACAACTCTTATGGAAATATATGCATAGTAAGAAACAATGTTTAAAGAAAGAAAACAAATGGAAACAATGTATAAAAAAAAGAAAAAGAAACAGCTAAGGACTCCTCATCCTCTGTGACACTTGTCTAATTGGAAATGCGGTCACGAATCTGTTGTTGTCCTTCAGCCAAAGTCTAACAGATCACAGCCATATTTAATCATCTGCTTTGT
Organism: Rattus norvegicus; assembly: GCF_021556685.1. Classification (NCBI taxonomy): domain Eukaryota; kingdom Metazoa; phylum Chordata; class Mammalia; order Rodentia; family Muridae; genus Rattus; species Rattus norvegicus. Next base: position 124,631,736 of record NC_141541.1, on the reverse strand, counting down.
CAGTGGCTTCACAGTGTGTCCCCCTGTTTCTGAATCCACAGTGCTAGATAATCCCTTCCCTTCAGAAGGAGTCTAAATGGAATCTTTGTTCAAGAACGACCTATACAAAGCAAACTGGGGCGAATCTTTTACAAAACCAAGCATCCCAGAAAGTGTGATTGCTACCACCTTTGTTTTGGGAGGGGGACTACACACTGGTCACACGGGAGGTCTAGAATCAAAAGATAGGTGAGATGAAGAGTAAGACAGGGTAGTGGAATTCACAGGGGGTACTGAAGGCAGGCCTGGACGTTGTCCTAAGGCTTCCTGTAAGAAGAAGCTCTCTAGCCATTTCTCTCAGCTGTGTGCTATTGTCTTTCTCCATTGAATGATGCCTGTGGGCTACAGTTCACCATCCTCCCAATCAGTGGTGATGGGAAAAGGCTTTCACTTTATCTTACATTGACCTGGAAGGCAATTCTGTGTTGTCCACAATGCCACGCAACTAGGTTATAATAATCCATCAAGAGAATATATTTTTTTTTTTTGGTTCTTTTTTTTCGGAGCTGGGGACCGAACCCAGGGCCTTGCGCTTCCTAGGTAAGCGCTCTACCACTGAGCTAAATCCCCAGCCCAAGAGAATATTTTTAAGGTGCTTTATTGGGCCATTGAACCCTGGGAAGAAGCAATGAAACCTTTTAGTTTCAGAGAGCATGGTTAACCTACTTCTGTTTGTCAGGACTAGCCAAAATGATATCTTAGTGACCTCCATCTTGCTAAATAAGTCATTCTGATTTGGTTTGTATTTTCTTGCCACCATGGCACAGGAAAATAGCATAGTTACAGTAATTGGCACGAGTCATGTTTTCTCAAGGACTGTGTATCTTTAAACAGTTGGTAACTTGGACATACTCATGTGATTGAGCTTCAGTTTTCAAGGTGAATATTTATTGGAGAATGTGGGCCGTGTGTGCCCACATAAGGCAGCTGATTACTGTCTATAGTTCCAGTTCCAGGGGATTTCACACCCTCTTCTGACTTCCTCAGGCACGGCACACACATGATGCATGGACAAGCATACAGGAAGAACACTTACACATGTAAATTAAAAATAAAATGAAAAACAATGTTTAAGAAAAGAAAGGTAAAAAGGAGTTGCAATCAAGGTTGGTCGTGCTATATTGTTTCCTCCCAAGTCCTATGACTTATATTCAAAACAATTTAAGTTTTATTTGTATGGCTGTGATTGCCTGCATGTTTATCTGTTCGCTGTTTACAAGAAGTAAGCTTAAAATTCAGAAAGATGTGTTGGAGTCTCTGGAACCGGAGTTACAGATGGTTTTGAGCCACCACGTGGATGCCTGGAAGCTATCCAGGGTCCTCTGAAATGGCAGCCAGTGCTTTTAACTGGTAAGTTAGGCCTCCAGACCAACAGCTTTCATTTTAGACTGAGTTGCACAGTCAACAAATGGGTTAAAGTGTTTTGATTTGTAAACTGTATGTTCAACCTAATTGAGCATTGCTTTAGGATCCACTTCATGGTTAAAGTCATGCCCATTGTAGTCCTTACAATTGTGATTTAGTCCTCTGGGTAGAGTTCTACTTGGGATGTTACTGTATAATCTCTATGTATTTTATCTATAGGTAGTACTGTGTGACTTTTCCTAGGGACATGTAAACAAGTCTCTTTTTCCCAGGTAGGGAACCAATAACAAATGGAACAAACTGTTTCACTCAAGTATAGCTCAAAAAATGTCAGAATTTAAGGGTTCCTACACAAGAGCATGCATGAAAGTTACTTACAGGAACATGAGTGACTCTGAGACAGCTACATCATGAGAAAACGTTCCCTGATGCGGTGATGAATTCCCACAGTCCATCTATAGAGCTTTCTGCAGTTTTCAGGCATCTTTGCTAGCTGAAGTATCACTTTTCTCCAGTAGTTGTATATAATTGTGTTGCATAACATTTGGTTAAGGGGCTGTTAGTTCTGTGAACTTCAGGAGCTTCCTGAACCTTCTATGTTTCCTCTGTTTGGTTTTGAGACAGAGTTGTTCATAATGTAAACTTGTCTCAAACTCACTTTATAGCTAGGGATGATCTTGAGTGCTGGGTTTGCAGGTATGAGACACTATACATGATTCATAGGGTGCTGGAGAGGTAACCAGGGATCTTCACGCATGTTCATCGAGCACTCTGCCAACTAAACCACATCCCCACTCCAAAGTCAATTTATACTAAAAATGGCAACAGTAAGGCTCATTGTTATCAGATAACTAAATACATAAAATCTGGATCACACTGTGTAACAAAGGAGAGTTTCTGTATATATGATTTTTTTTAGTACTTTATTATTTGAGGATTCCATGTAATATATTTGTGTAGTTTGATAATATTCATCCTCTCCTCCAACTGCTCCCAGATCATTCTCTTTTTCTATTTCCCTACATTAAATCCAGTTCTCTGTGCAAACTCCCAGAGATCATACTATTAATGAAACCACACTCTTCTTTCCCCCACAGTTCAATCAAAAAAAAAAAAAAAAACAATAGCACCTCCCACATGGTGGGATCTCATGCCCACTTTCTCTCCTCTGCTCTGTGACTTACTCTGGCTTGAGCTTGTGAAGGTCATGGACATTGGTATAGACTAGTAAACCTCACTCACAACCATTTTTCTTTTACATTACAATTTGGAAATATGCACCTATTTTAAAATAGGCGATCCTTAGCTCCAACCTTTCCATGTCTAGGCATTCAAGGCAAATATACAAAATCATACAAAACCATACGCGTATGGGGACATTCATCACAGACTTGCTGCGAACCCCTAGCGACCCGAGGTGGAGCTAGGGATGGTTAGATGCAGAACACGTGGCATTGAAAAAAATCGGCCTTGTGGTGAGTGCAGACAGCTCTGAAGAATCCAGTCTATAGAACAACTGTACTAATTAATAAATAAATGGGGGGGGGGGAGTACATTTCTTACCTGTCCTCTCTGGTGTCCCAAATGTGTCACTGAGCGCCAGAGGAAGTTAGGAGTCTGGGAAAGGTGTTGAGGGGCAGAAGCAGACTCAGAGGGACCCACCCACCTGTGGCTCGCCTGGGCTGTGTTTGCTTGCTTCGTGCTGAGGGTGGGGTAACAGCTTCTCATGTTGGCTAGGCAAGTACTCCACCAGTGAACTGTACCCCTGCCGCAAGCTGCATTTTAGGACTAAGTAGGGCATCGTGATGGCTTATCCTCACCATAGTGCCTTATTCAGGGTTCTATGCATATCAGGAACAAAGTAGAGGTTTGGGTCTAGTAAAATAAACAGGAAAGAAAAACCAAAAAAGGGGAAAAAAATCACTCAAATATTTAATGATCTGCCACCAATCAGCCCCATACCTGCTGATCGTGTGTTAAGGTAGCTTGTGGTACAGCGGGGGAAATGGTGTAGGTTGAATTTTGTTCTGTGTTACATGCTTTGTGTATCCTCATCCCTAAAAAAAAGATGTTTTTAGAATCAGCCAGGAGAGTCCTTCAGGAATAGCCCAGTCCCTGCAGCCTTATTAGAAGCGCAAACCTGAGTTTCCTGGGGAGAGCCTCCTGCTGGGGGAGTCATTAGAATAATGAATTAAACCTCAGTGCTCAGCACTCAGGCCTCTTGTTCATTTCCTTTTAAATCTTTCCCTTGCTCCTGAGCTTCAGGTATGGAGACTGCCCTAGTCCTCCCTCCTAAGTCTTGCCAGCCTAATGAGTCCATGAAGTCACTGATGCCTGGCACCGTCTGAGGAGTTTGGATGGTTGCAGCTCCCAGGGTCCCCCACACACACCCCCACCTCATCTAAGAGCTCCTCGAAAAGGCTAGGACTAATGAACAGAAAGTGGCTTCACAGGGTCAGAGCAGGAGGTCACACAAAGGAATCACTTAGTTTTTTTGTTGTGGAGACCGAGCCCTCAATATCAATCCAACCTCCAAACACAAGTTCACAGGCTCACAGACAGGATCGCATCTAATTTTACATGCTGCCAGACGAGTTTTGAGAAAAGACTCCAACTATACTGGATAGAAATTTCTGTATGTGGAAAGATATATTTTTGTGTGTGAAATTTTTCTGAAAGCAGCTTGGGTGGGTTTAACACAAAGCCTTTTGAAAGCGAAGGTGTGTAAAGATTGGAGAAGTTGAGCATTCCTTTCTAGGGTTTTGTCTTTTCTCTCCTCCCCTCTCCTCCCCTCCCCTCATCTCCCCTCTCCTCTCTTCCTCTCCCCCTCCCCTCTCCTGCCCCCTTCCCTCCTCTCCCCTGTCCTCCCCTCCCTCCCTCCCTCCCTCCCTCCCTCCCTCCCTCCCTCCCTTCCTTCCTTCCTTCCTTCCTTCTCTTTATTTGGAAACAGGGTCTCACTATGTAGCCCTAGCTGGTTTACAACTCACCATGAAGAAAAAGGCTGGCCTTGAATTAAAGACCCTCCTGTCTCTGCCGCAGAAGCCTAGGGGTTAAAGAGCACCACTACTCCTGGCCTAAGCAGTGCTATCTTAGGTCAATGCATCAACTGATAGATCACGTACAGTAAAATGGGAAAGGAAAACGATGTGTAATCTACATGTAACAGATACAAAACAAATAGCCTAGAACCTTTCTGTGTTAGGCTGTGCGCTCTTCCCTTTGACCACAAAAACCTCCTAAGACCTGTTTCCTGCTGCTCTGTGTGTCTCATTCTTTTAATTCCTCTGAGGCAACTCTTGTTGAGGTAGAAATCTCGGTCCGTGTCCAGACAGAGCACACCAAACCAACATGGTTCCGCGTGGAAAGGTTTAATGAGAGAAGAAGAATAGAAGGGGGATAAGTAAAGGCCGGCCATGGGCACTCGGAGGGAAGGCGGCGGATGGGGAGAGAAGGGACAGGGGAAGAGGGGAAGAGCAGAGAAGAGGAAAAACAGTCAGAGAAAGAGAGAGGGAGAGGGAGAGGAGAGGGCAAGCAACCGCCACTGTGGGGCGGAGCATATCTGGCTGTTGCCAGGTAGCTGTAGGGGTGGAGCTTAGACAGAATACCAACAACTCTGTCATCCACTGCTGCCTACTTCCTGGGCTTCCTTTCCTTCCTTCTACGCTGCCCCATCTAAATGCACACAGTTCCAACTGTGTTTCCACTGTTCTGCATGGGAAAAAGAAGTCAACTTAGGGGCAATCTTTCAAGTTGCTTACCCAAGACCTACGATGTGTTACATAAAGACCTGTGACGTGTTCCATAATGTCTCCAACCTGCTGTTTGCAGAGACCTTGCCGTTTCTCAAGCTTAGTCCACTCAACCCTTGTGAGCCTTGGCTGGTTGTTGCCCCCTTATCAAGTGCTCTGCTGATGCCTCGGGATTGGCGTAAATAGATCCACTCATTAGTACTCTCTGTTTTGACTGGAAGAAGTCACATAGTCTTTTTTTTTTTTTAGAGAGAGGATATAAAATAAAAAATAATGACAACATCAACAGGATGGAGACATCATTCTTTGTAAAAATGTAACAAGTTAATTTTTCCATTAAAAAAAGAATTCATGGTGAAGCGTTTTGTGAAATGCTAACACCTGGACTTTATGGGATGTTGTGAGCGCAGCTCAGCTGGGACAGGGCTTGCCAGCATTTATGCGGCCTTGGGTTTAGTCCCTAGCACCACAGGAATCAGGTCTGCAGGATCATCCCTGCAGCCCTAGTTCTGCTCGCGGGGGCTAGGCAGGAGGATCAGAAGTTCAACATCATCTTTGGCTGAAGCCAGCCTGGAATACATATCATCCTGTTTAAAAAAATAATACTAATGCCAGGCCTGGTGTGGCATGGCACTCGGGTGGGTAATCCCAGCTAGTTGAGAGGACTAGACAGAAGGGAGTTGCAAAGCCTACCAGAGCACCTTTATAAAACACCGTCTCAAAACAAAAGAAAAAACACAAAAAGGGTAGCAGTTACTAATGAGGTAGAGGATTTCCCAGCCTGTGGGAGACCCTGGGTTCAATTCCTGGTGCCCAAACAAAACAAGCAGCAACAGTGAACAACACTGGCTTTCTGTGTTATGTGATAATTGCCTTCTTAGGGTTATGCAGACCCTACCAATCTCATGGATCTGCACTGATCTCCCTGGGGACTAAAAGGAGTCTCTGATCCTAAAGAAAATGGCCTCCAGTTCTGCTATCTTTACATCAGAGGTCTGTGGTGTGTGTGCTCTAAATATCAGCTTCCTATTTGAGAGACAATACCAGATACTTTAATACAATCGTGAGGAGATTCCTCCTGTTCTCTGTTACTGTTCCTTCTGTGTAGGGACTGTGTCCTATGAGTAGAGACTGTGTCCTATGTGTAGGGACTGTGTCCTATGTGTAGGGACTGTGTCCTATGTGTAGGGGCTGTGTCCTATGTGTAGGGGCTGTGTTCTATGTGTAGGGACTGTGTCCTATATGTAGGGGCTGTGTCCTATGTGTAGGGACTGTGTCCTATGTGTAGGGGCTGTGTCCTGTGAGTAGGAACTGTGTCCTATGAGTAGGAACTGTGTTCTATGTGTAGGGACTGTGTCCTATGTGTAGAAACTGTGTCCTATGTGTAGGGGCTGTGTCCTATGTGTAGGGGCTGTGTCCTATGAGTAGAGACTGTGTCCTATGTGTAGAGACTGTGTCCTATGTGTAGAAACTGTGTCCTATGTGTAGGGACTGTGTCCTGTGAGTAGAGACTGTATCCTGTGAGTAGGAACTGGGTCCTGTGAGTAGGAACTGGGTCCTGTGAGTAGGAACTGTATCATTGTTTTTCTTTCTTTTTTAATCTTCAGATTCAAACATGATCATGCAACTTGGGCCTTACTTGTCGATCTTTAGTCAATTTCTTTAAGCAATTCATTAAGTTGACTGGTGACCCAGATGAACGAAAGGTCTAATAAAGAAAATTACATTTGATGACACATGGGAAAAGTAAAACAGAGAAGGACTCTGTGTGTGTGTGTGTGTGTGTGTGTGTGTGTGTGTGTGTGTGTGTGTGTGTGTTGAGGGGGAATCATAGCTAGTCCAGGGCAGTGTGTGCAGAACTCACATCTGAGTTGACTCCAGTTGTCTCCCATTTTTGGCGACTTTGTTTCCCAGAGTTTTAATTTCTGGTCATCAACTCTAGTTCAAAATATCAATATCTGTGTTACAGAAATTTTGATTTTTCTTTCACTCGCTTTCTATTTTCAAACATTGTTATCAATATCTATTATTTTCATAAGCAGGAAAACATGGCCAATGTTGTAGGTTTTTTTTTTCAGAAAAGAGTGTGAGCAAGGTTAAGAAGTGTAGATAAACTTTTTAAAAAAATAGCTACTAGGGACAGAATTTTCTTTGTTTCTTTATGAATTCTTAGAGTAAACAATTTTACGTTTTAATCTATTTTTTAAGGATTCGATACAATATATTTTTAACATATTCCTTCCCCTTCCCCTTGAAGGAAACTTATTTTCCCTCTCCCAGCAGCTCCCGATTGCAAACAGCTCCTTGGCTGGGGCAGGATGTTGCCCACTTCCCTTCTTCCGTGCTGTGATCCTCTGATCCTTTCCGGCTTGAGTGGTGTGTAAGGATCTTATGTACGCATCTGCTCCATAGTGAAAACAGGAAGTCATCCAACACTTCCTGGATCTCAAAATCCTTCTACCTCTTCTTCCTCATAGATCCAGAGCTTTGAGGCAGAGATGTGATAAGGGCATCCCAGGGTATCGCATTCAGGGCAGGGCACTGCCAAGTCTCTCACTCTGTAGGAATCATTATTTGAAAAATAATAAAGGGTTGGGGGAGTCCTTTCTGAGACTAGGCAAAGAGAATATTCTCCTGTGCCCAATCAAATGTTTCGAGGCAGCTAGACCAATAAAGGGTACTAATTCACTTTCCCTCCCATTAGATTGTTACTAATCAGGAAGGCCAGGGTGCGTTTTATTGTATTATGCTTTCCTGCTCTGTTCTAAGCCAACGAATGGAAGGAAGTTCTGATGAAGTATGTCCAAATGTCCATGAAACAGTGCCCAGGGTTTCCACCCTGGCGAGAGGAAGTGAGCACTGCTGTGTGCTCTTTTAAAGGCTGCTTTACACACGTGTCTCCTTGAAACTGCACTCTTTGCCGCCTGAGAACTGCCTTTGTGGGGTGCATAAGAGGTCCCAATTTGGATGACTTTCTGTCAGAGTAGAGGAATTTCAACCTGATCTCATCTGCAGTTAGACATTAGGAGTGAGGGCAAGGGAGATGGCTCAGGGTTAGAGTCCTTGCCATGCATCAAGGGGTGCCTGTGGCGTTTGAATCCTCAGTGCCCACGTAAAAACTGGAAATGGCTGTGTAAGCCAAGAACCCCAGGGCCTGGGGGTGGGGGTGGCATAGACAGGGAGACACTGGGATCTTGCTGGCCAGCCAACCTATGTGAAATAGTGAACTTCAGGTGCGGAGGTACTGTAGTATGTATGTATGTATGTATGTATGTATGTATGTATGTATTATATATATGTATGTGTGCACACATACATATACATATATACACACATACGTACACATACATACACATGCATACACATACACTACACACATACACACATACACACATACATACATGCATATGGTAAAAAGTGATAGAGACATCCAAAGCTCTCCTCCAGCCACCACATGCAGAGGAATGGGCACCTGTAGCCACACAAATGGGCACACATGTGTACACACTACACACACACACACACACACACACACACACACCCTTCACACAAGTGAGATTGGAGTCTACGAGAACAGTTATTGACAGAAAGACAAGCAAGGTCTATGGTGTAAGGGTGCTGTGGGTTGGTGTACCAGGAATCCCTACTGAGTTTATGCCTGTCACCTGAGAAGGTGGACATGGCCTTACCAAGATGTAGAAGGCCTAAAAACAGCAAACACAGTAGGAGGCTCGATGTTTATCTGGGGCTGGGGAATGGTTGTCACATCTTATCCCCAGTGCCTGGTACTGTATCTGGTAGTCCTGTGTGTCCAGGGGCATCTGCTGAGTGAGTTCACCCTGTCCTTTCACATCTCTGATTTACAATGAGAGTCTAGGAGGGTCTGTTAAAAACAAAACTACCTTTATGCCCACTTCCCCTTCTCCATGCTGAGAATTTTGTCTGGACCGAACTTGTGCAATCTTGGAACGGGGTCCCAGAAGGATGATGATGAAGCCTTTTAGTGGCGTCCACTGCTGTCTCATTCTCTAATTCCAACCCAGGATTTACCAATAACTGTGCTCAGAAAATAAGCAATTCTCTCTGAAGCTTTAATGCCCGGCCGCTCCCCACTTGCTCCAACCTAACTAAAGGGACGATTCAGTGCAGGTACCAGCCGTGCTCATGGAAGTTTCCTCCTGAAGCCTTAATTCATGCTCCTCTGACAAACAGCAGAGAAATGGCCTTGTGGCTTCCCTGCCCTGTATGCGGGGCTGATGGACAGACAGAGCTAATGACAGAGTTCTGGGAAGGCTCCAGCTGCCTTAGCCCTGGCAGCCAGGCTGTCTGCCTTTTCTCCTCCTCTCCCTCCATCATCGAGAATGACCTAATAGGTTTTACCGAAGGAGAGGAGGAAGTGGGGATGGCGTGTGGAGAAAGAGGCCTGGAAGTTGGTTCATCTGCCCTCAGGCTGGAGACTTGTTATCACTGCCACTGTAGGTGGTACACAGTGGGGGTCCAGCAGGGACCACACCCCTATTCTTAGTAGTCCAAGCAGGGTGTCTACTCTTAAAGGGTGTCTGCCTCTTCTCTAGAAGAGGACAACATTCTGATCACTGTGCACCTCCAGAAAGTAGGCTTAGTTTCCATGAGACCTGTGCTATGTGACCTCAGTCATACTGACCCTGAATCTTAGGTGGCGATGGGTGGGTGAGAGGTGTGGCTGTGTGCCCCACTGGCTGTGTGCCCCACTGGCTGTGTGCCCCACTGGCTGTGTGCCCCACTGGTTTCCCAGCCTTTGGATCGTAAGGACCAAGTGCTTTAACAACACTGCCTCTTGGTTCCGGTTGGAGTTTTCTAAGCCCATGAGTATGTTTGCGAGTCATGTACTATCCCGTATTCCATGGCATAAGATTTATGTGAACTGACTTTAGGTCCTCACCTTGGTGCCCTGGCCCTTGTGGTCAGCATGGAAGTGTTTGGGTGATCACGTGGTAGAGACAGGAGGGTCAGAAATTCAAGATCGTACTTGACTACATGTGGAGGTCAGCCTGGACTGTAGGAGATCTGTCAGAGAGAGAGAGGAGAGGAGAGAGAGAGGAGAGGAGAGGAGAGGAGAGAGAGAGAGAGAGAGAGAGAGAGAGAGAGAGGAGAGGGGAGGGGAGGGGAGGAGAGAGAGAGAGAGGGAGGGGAGGGGAGGGGAGGGGAGGGGAGGAGAGAGGGGAGGAGAGAGAGAGAGAGAGAGAGAGAGAGAGGAGAGGAGAGAGAGAGAGAGAGGGGAGGGGAGGGGAGGGGAGGGGAGGGGAGGAGAGAAGAGGAGAGAGAGAGAGAGAGAGAGAGAGAGAGAGAGAGGAGAGGAGAGAGAGAGAGAGGGGAGGGGAGGGGAGGGGAGGGGAGGGGAGGAGAGAGGGGAGGAGAGGAGAGGAGAGAGAGAGAGAGAGAGAGAGAGGAGAGGAGAGGAGAGGGGAGGGGAGGGGAGGGGAGGAGAGGGGAGGGGAGGGGAGGGGAGGGGAGGGGAGGAGAGAGGGGAGGAGAGGAGAGGAGAGAGAGAGAGAGAGAGAGGAGAGGAGAGGAGAGGGAGGGGAGGGGAGGGGAGGGGAGGGGAGGGGAGGAGGAGAGAGAGAGAGAGAGAGAGGGGAGAGGGAGGGGAGGGGAGGGGAGGGAGGAGAGAGAGAGAGAGAGAGAGAGGGGAGGGGAGGGGAGGGGAGGGGAGGGGAGGGGAGGAGAGGAGAGGAGAGAGAGAGAGAGAGAGGAGAGGAGAGGAGAGAGAGAGAGAGAGGGAGGGGAGGGGAGGGGAGGGGAGGGAGGGAGGAGAGGAGAGAGAGAGAGAGAGAGAGAGAGAGGAGAGGAGAGAGAGAGAGAGAGAGAGAGAGAGAGAGAGAGAGAGAGAGAGAAATGTAAAAGATAGGCAGGATTAATTATAGGTAAAGGGAGCTCTCTCAAGGATGAGAGCAGACAATGTCCAAAGTGGTCACTGTGGCAACCTACACTTTAGGCCAAAGTCTCTAGAGAAGATGGTTGTCTCTGATGAATGATTGACAGGTACTTGAATTGACTCTTCCTATGAGGAACCAACAGCCTGTCCTTGCTCTCTACTAGAACCCCCAACAGAGCAGTAATTGCAGGAGTTTCTAATCAGCTTCGACTAGAGGTGGGGCTCAAACCCCGTCGTCCTTTTGACCAGCAACCGAAGTCCTTCCGTTTCACTCGCTGGTTCTCGGAGCTGCATCAGATCTGTGCTTGTGGTGCTCGCCCGGCCTGCCAATATCTAACTTCTAAAATGCGTTTGTGGTGGGGACGGGTGTGCCGTTACACACCTATGCTGGTTGGAGAACAACTCACAGGAGTTGGGGCTCACACACATGGGTTCCAGGGATTTGAACCTCAGACTTGCTGTCTCGTAGGCAGGTGCCTTCGGTCACTAAGCCATTTTGCTGGCCCAAATCAGATAATATATAACTAGCAACTTAACGACAGTAGAAAATGCCACTTAAGCTGGACATCTATCTTCTGTGTTTGTTCTAGGACAACTGGGGTTTCCTCTCTTTGGGCAAACATACAGCTTGCATTGATCTATTGGACTTTAAATCCCTGCTGTGGTCTTCCTGGGCTGCAGTCTCACCTGCCCTCTGGATTGTTGTGTCGGGATTTTGGGACATATTCTCGTGGTGTGTGATACAAACCCCCCTCTCCCCCTCCTCTGACTCCTCTATCATGGTGTCTAATAAATCAGTGTGGAGGGTGTGACAACCGAAGGCTCTTTTCTGTTCCTTTGTTAAATCAACAAGAAGGCTTGAGTCTTGCTTCAAGACGCGCAATAATTTATGCTATTAGTGTGGATTGTTTCCATTTTTCTAGAAATAATAAATGACCCAGTGAACAGCACTTGGCCAGAGGCACATAAAAAAACAATCCACAGGGTATGGATTTGCTCAATGGCATTTCCAAGACCTTGATTAGAATTCAGCCTGGGCTGGCGCTGTGAGGGTGCTGTTTGCTGGTGGTCTTTTGAAGTGGGACTGTGTAGCAGAAGCTAGAAAGACTCACAGAGAGAAGCATCTCTTACCTCCAGTGGCCTGATCAGCTCTCAGTGGGGGTGAGGAGGGAGGGAAGGGGATGGGCTGACATTTTGCAGGAGAGCTATAAACATGACTGAATGTCATGACAGTGGATGCTAGGTTGACAATTCTGTATTTTATGTTTCTTTTGTTCAGCCCTCTGGCAATAAGCTGGGTCAACATGGCCGAGATGTTAGGCTTTTAAAATTTAAAAATTTAAGTTAAGATATAGGTAGTTCTTGACAGGGATGCATGTATGTACCAACACCTTCTTCCCGCTCTCCATCAAGAATGTGCCAACGTGCCTAGGGGTGGGTGATTCATAGGCCTTTCTTGGATGGCTAGGGAGAAGGCAGGCAGAGCAAAGGGAGCTACAAGCGACACATTGAAATAGTTCTTTTTTGAAATGGAAAGAGAAATGGGTTGGTTTCCACAGGATTGGACAGTCCCTGTGAAGCCTGTCCTCGATGGGCCAGGTTAGTTAATTTGCTGCTACAGTGAATCTGACTTAAGTATGTCCGTGAGGTTCATGTTGAAGACTCCCAGGCATGTACACAGTTTGCCAAGTGAGAAATGTGACCTTTGTCCCTGAGTGCAAAGAGCAGGCACACAGAGCCATGTCGAACACGTGGCATTACTGCTTATGTGAATAAATGGAAGTGGGGGACTGTCACACCCATGGGAGGCTTGCGTTACCGTAAGCAAGTGCGGTTTCTGGAGTTGAAGGATGGTTGCTTGTGATCTGGGTTTTTCCAGAGAAGCCTGCAGTGAGTTCAAGATGATGTTCTCAGGAGGAGAAGGTTAAGCCAGCAACTTGCTCACCCCAGAACTTGGAAGGCCTGATGGTGTACCAGACTGTTCTGTGTGCAAAATGAATTTCTAAAAATTTTCTTTTTGCCACATCTCTTTCACCATTAGAAGAATCGTTCATTCTTCCGAGCATACATGTATGTATCCTCTTATGTGTGAGGTCAATAAAGAAATAAAGAAGCTTTATACAAGAGAATAATAGACAGAGACAAAGAAAATGCCCAGGTAAGGAGAGAGGAACCACAGAGGCACACAGGAGTCTTGGGTGTTTCAATTGACTCGAGCTGATGTGTGCATCTAATTCAATTAAAGAGTTAAAAGGCTGGAGAGATAACTCAGATGATATTATGTCAAGAGAGGTGAGCTATGTCCTCCTAATCCCACCACTGGGAGGCAGAGGCAGCCACCAGCCCAGCTGAGCCAGTGATCCCCAGTCCTAGTGAGACCTTGTCCCCAAAATGAAGTAAATAGTTCCTGAGGAAGAATACCCACGCTTGCCCTTTGGCTTCTGCCCATGTATACACATCTGCACAGACGTGTACACACACACACACACACACACACACACACACACACCTGCACAGACATGTACACACACAACACACATCTGCACAGACACACACACACACACATACACACACCTGCACAGACATGTACACACACACACATACACACACCTGCACAGACATGTACACACACACACACCTGCACAGACATGTACACACACACACCTGCACAGACATGTACACACACACACCTGCACAGACATGTACACACACACACACCTGCACAGACATGTACACACACACACACCTGCACAGACATGTACACACACACACCTGCACAGACATGTACACACACACACACCTGCACAGACATGTACACACACACACACCTGCACAGACATGTACACACACACACCTGCACAGACATGTACACACACACACACCTGCACAGACATGTACACACACACACACACAGGCACACACAGGCACAGTCAAACTGAAACAAATTTAGTAAATGTTCACAAAATCTTATGAAAGCATTGCTTTTATTTTGTTTAAAGTGTTTTAAAGGAGAAATCTAATACTCCTTAGCTACATTTACCTAGAGTAAAAGACCCAGCCAACGAGTCTATCAGGACTCCTGTATAATCAAACGGGAATATTTAAAAATTTTAAGTTGGGAGCTGTTCTAAGAAAAAGAATATGGCTTTGTTGGGAAGTGTGAGAGGCCTTCCTGAAGCAATAGCACAGAAATAATTTTGCTCTTTAGATTTTAATTGCAGTGTTCTCTAAGAAATAGACTTTTGTTTCTCACAGGCAAGTTCACCGTTGTTCCTCTCAGAATAAGTGTGTTTCTTAGGGACCCAGCCGCCTCTTCTGAACTAGGAAAAGGAAAACATTGATTGAGATGCCTGTTTTGCCTGGCATTACCACGGGGAAGGGGAGAACACAGAGATCTGTTTCCCTATTTACTCATCTATAAACTGGGGTGGATCATGAAACCTATGAACAGTTTGATTGTGACGTTTCAATATGGGGAAAATGTATATGGGGCTGTCAGAATGGTGCCTGGGCAGTGCCTGGGCTGCTGCATCCCACTGTGCCCCATCATGTCCCCATCATGTCCCATCATGTCCCATCATGTGCCTATCATGTCCCATCATGCCCCATCATGTCCCCATCATGTCCCATCATGTTCTTATCATGCCCCATCATGTCTCCATCATGCCCCATCATGTCCCATCATGTTTCCATCATGTCCCAATATGTCTCCAACATGTCCCCATTATGTCTCATCATGTCCCATCATGTCTCTATCATGCCCCATTATATCCCCATTATGTCGCCATCATGTCTCTATCATGCCCCATCATGTCCCACAATTTCCTAACATGTCCCCATCATGTCTCCATCATGTCCCATCATGTCTCTATCATGCCCCATCTTGTCCCCATCATGTCCCCATCATGTTCCATCATGTTCTTATCATGCCCCATCATGTCTCCATCATGCCCCATCATGTCCCATCATGTTTCCACATGTCCCAATATGTCTCCAACATGTCCCCATTATGTCTCATCATGTCCCATCATGTCTCTATCATGCCCCATTATAGCCCCATTATGTCATCATCATGTCTCTATCATGCCCCATCATGTCCCACAATTTCCTATCATGTCCCCATCATGTCTTCATCATGTCTCTATCATGCCCCATCATGTCTCCATCATACCCCATCATGTCCTCATCATGTCCTATCATGTTACCTTTTTTTGTTTCTGTTTTAAGAATCCTAAATAGAAAATTTAAAACTCACAAGGAACATTTTAGGACTTTGCCACACTGTTTTTGTGAAACTGGATCTTTCTATGTAACCCAGGCTAGTCTGCAATTCTTGGTTGTCCTGCCTCGGTTTTCTGTGTGCTAGCCCTCTAGGCATGCAGCACCAGACCTGGCTTTTCTGGATTTTTATTTTGGTTCTTTTTTTCAGAGCTGGGACCGAACCCAGGGCCTTGCGCTTGCTAGGCAATCACTCCACCACTGAGCTGAATCCCCAACCCCGCTTTTCTGGATTTTTAATTCCCTAAGTCAGGAAGTATGGGACTGGCATTGGATTGGTGCACGGGTTCTCTTAGTTGGAGGCAATATGCTTAGGGGGTGGCCATGTCATCTTCTGTGCTCATTCAAATTCCCTCTGCTGGCTTGCCGAAGGACCCACTGAGCACTGACAGCCCACTGAATTATTGGGTAGAAGTAACTTGACAATGTGGGCAAATCCACAGACAAACAAACAGAGGCTGAGGGTGTGGCTCTGTTGGAAGCACGCTTACCTAGCATCCAGGAAGCACCAGGTTTGATTTCTCAGCATCCGATAAGATGGAATTGGGTGTCTCGTGCTTGTAATGTCACGACTTTGGAAGGGGAGTCAGGAAATTGAGGATTTGAAGCCTTCTCTCCACTACGTAGCAAGTTTGGTCCAGCCTGGGATACATTAATGCCTATCCAAACAAAAAGAAAAAGACAGAAAGAAAGACAGAAAGAAAGAAAGAAAGAAAGAAAGAAAGAGAAAGAAGAAGAGATGAAAGAAGGGGAAGAGAAAGAAGGAAAAAAGGAAAAGTCAGGGAAGACAGAGTAGAGATAGACGGAAGGAAGAAAGGACAAAAGGAAGAGAGGGAGGAAGGGGAGGAGGGAGGGGAGGAGGGAGGAAGATACTGAGTAAAGAGGAGACTGTTAGATCTTGTCCATGAGGTCCTCCCTAAATCCTGTTCCTCAGGAATAGCAGAGGGTGATTCTGGGGAACCTTCCTGCTGCACAGTGAGGATGCAGGAGACTTATGGGAAGAAAGTGAAGGTAAAAAGAAACCAGTGTCAGCCCCTTGGCCCTGACCTGGGAAGCAAGCCCTGGGCACTGCCTACAGCAGTGGTAATGACCGCTTTCCCTCCCTGCCTGTGGACTGTTAGCAATGGTCCATGAAGTCCCTTCTGCTGCCTCTAGGGACTGGAAAGGAATACCAACACACAAACCAAAAGCAAGGGAGCCGGAGGGAGCCCTGTGGAAGGCAGTTTGCCTTTAAAGGAATGCACTTCGGAGGGCCCGCAGAGGTGGCTGGCACACTGCTCTTGCAGAGGACCTGAATTCGGTTCCAAGAACCCATGCTGGTGGCTCCCAATCACAACCGCAGCTCCCTCGCTGACTGTCACATGAACCTGCATTCACTCGTGCGATACACACTCATACCCACCATCCGTAATTGACAACATCTAGAAAAAAGAGTCCTAACCGCTTTCTGAGTGTGTGAGGAAATGAAAGGACCTGGCTGTTTGCAAACAGCAGGGTGTGGGCAGCTGACACCCTCAGAACTGGGGAAAGCTGTATCAAAACACCAGGTACAACCTGGGGATCACACATTCAGCGGAGGCCAAATTCTTTGGCTGGTCGAATTCCACAAGAGCCCCATGACACTGGTACCTTACTGTTTGTCAGATTCCAGAGTTGTCCTTCAAAGAACTGACCTTATTTATGGCTACAGACACACCCAGAAAACACCATGTGACTGTAGTCACCTTTGTTTCTCATAAGGTGCCCGTTAGGTTGACATGGAGACAGGAAACAGGAGTAGAAGTGGAGTAAAATGGAGTGGTTGCGATGATTCCTTAGCCAGGCACTGTGCCCACATGGTGATCCCTTCCCGAGGCGTGCATGGAGTTGTACACAGAAAGGAGCTGGGAGCTCCATGGTCTCAGCCCATGGAGGCAAGTCCATGATTTACCACAATGGAGACGAAGGATCCACCGCAGCTGGGTGGAGGCCCAGAGGATGTCACTAATACCTCACTTGGAACTGCAGGGTCCTTGGTCCTTTGTAACAGAGTCTCTGCTATAAGGGGGGGGGGGTGTCACTCAATCAGCTAATCCACCGAGCAGCTAAGCTAGACTACTGTGGAACCCGGAGAGACGGACACAGAGTTGGCTGCAGCACAGAGCAACATAGTTAACACCCTGTATCCTTTTAACCACACTCTGTATCCTTTTAAACACTCCTGAACGTGCCTGAGTCTCCACCCCCATATGAGGGGAGGAGGATTGCCGTCCCACACACCACAGCTACTTAGATAAAATCAGGCAGAGGATAGAGATCTCTCTCTCTCTCTCTCTCTCTCTCTCTCTCTCTCTCTCTCTCTCTCTGTCTCATACAGACTGGGATGAAAGGGCGGGGCTCCTGGTTGTTTTTCAGAAGTGTGGGATCTGAGGCACAGCTCAGGCTCTGGCATCTCAGACACTTCATTCTGAACTGCCTGGAGGAGATCACTCTGTGTGTATCCCCAGCCTTCCCCAGTCTCCTCCCCTGAGAGTTAATCTAAATAGACCTGTCCATCTCCAGGGCAGGGAGATGCTTCAGGGAAGGCTCCTCCCACACTACTCTCCTCTGGATTCTTTTACCAGAGGAAGGGACATTTAGATTTTTTTTATAGTCTCTCTGATGGTATCACGGGGCCCTCAGATCGAACACTATCAGTCTACACACAACTGATGCTGATTTCTGCATCCCCGTCTCTCTTTTCTGATACCCTTTTACACTTAATCCTAGTATCTAAGCAGAAGTTGTTCTTAAAGGCTCTGAATCCCGCTCAGTTTTAACGTAACACTCCTTAGGCATTGCATGGTGGGATAGTTGTAGCTGGCACTTAGATCAACTGCCAACATGCTTGCTGATTTATTACCTCACAACAGGGAACAAACAGGTGCCCACGGGCCAGTGCAAGCTTCCTGCAAGATGGGGGATAGCTTGTCTTATGTACAGAAACTCATACTTAAAAATGATACAGATACCTCTTTTTGAGTTCAGAGCCCAGTAGACCCGCGTTCATATTATGAGCTGATGATTGGGTTGTTTATTCTGCATTAATTGAGTTATTGTTGTAATCATAGCAAGACCACAGACACATCTGACGGCAGGCATGATGGTTCAGTGGGTATGGCGGCTTACCTCCAAACTTGACCACCTACGCCCGATCCCGAGAACCTATAAGGTAGAAAGAGAGCCTCAGACTCCCTGCAAGTTGCTCTTTCTCTGTCCCCGACAAAAACATAAAAGCAAACGAATCTGTGTATAAACCCACTTTAGTTAGCATCTCTGAGCTCAGCTTTCCACGTTGTGGGAACCTTCTGGACTGTTCCTTGAATCGTCGAGAGGCTGCATCTGTAATGATCGCAGGATGGGATGCCGCGCATAAAGTCGGGAAAGATGATCGCTTTCTTAGAGTCATGCGTATTTTCCTTCAGAGCAAGCAGAGCCTGTAGCCCAGCGAAGAGAAATTTCTTTCTCAGCTTCCTTCCCACCCGCCCCCATTCCTTACGCTTATGAATTGATTTGCCAAGAAGAACCTGCCTACCGACAAGCTTTTAGAACCATTCCAGATGTTTAGTTAGCTTTCAGGCTGTTCAGACTTGAACCTCTGGGTGTGGGTGTGCCTTTGGGACTCAGGCACTAAGGAGGTTCTGGCCATATTGAAAATCTAATCCCATTTCGGTCTCTGAGCTCAGCCAGGTCAGTCTCTCTACTCACTACAGTTCCCTGGCCCCTGACTCAGTGCCTGGCGATGTATGGTGCTAGCACGGGTTCTAGGTTCTGACCATCCCGAGTTAGATTATGGTTCTGCTTCACCAGAGAGTGTAGCTACTCAGTGTTTGCACCGAAACCTATAAAATGTAGGCAACTGATTAATGAACTCACTCATAGACGCACTGGAAAATGGTTGCCCTGAGGTGGTTGATAATGATGAAACTTATAACAGGAAAGATTTCAAATGTGAAGATGGAATTCCAGTTGTCTGAAGAGTAAAGACCATGCCCCCCCACCAAAAAACAACAAACAACAACAACAACAAAAAAAAACCCAAAAACAAAAACAAACAAACAAAAAAACCTAGCTAAAAGACTTCAGATGGTAAAAGTCACCTGGCACAACCGGAAGGAAATAGCAACTTGAAATAGTGCGTCAGAGTTCTTTTTTTTCTAGTTGGAAGGTTTTTATTAAAACCACCTATGTCATAAAACAGGGAGAGACATTTGCTACCAGCGAGGGTAATTTGATGCCTTAACCATACTCTGCAGAGCAGGTGAGACTCGCGGCCTGGTATCTGGAGTCGAAAAGGTCTGAGAAAAGATGCGAACATTTCAGACTCCGAGGCTGCTAAAACCCACAGGCCACTTCCGGCTTCCTGCTCTGCATGAAGTGTCCTTGCTCCCCGAGGACCTCTGACATTCCTGCGTTATGAGCCAGGAAGGGAGACAGACGTTTTCTGCTGTGCTCAGATTACTCCTTTCTGGTAAATGAAAATGTGTCTGTGGTGTCCCCGCAATCCCAGCTGTGCCAGACCAGCACTCGACCCGATAAGCTTTGCCTCCCGAAATTTCAAACAATGCCTTGTTAAGCAGCAGCTTCCGCTGCTATCTCGCCGTCGCTGACCTCGATTTCTGCCTCCGGTGTGCCAGTGTGCCCAGGAAGGTGAAAAGGCAAAAGCGTGAATAATACATGCTTAATGCGGGGCGGAGGGTCTGCCATTCAGAGAAATGCTAAATGGAAAGCAAGCACGGAAATACGAGACAGAGCTCTGGGCTATACCCTGTCCGTCCGAGTGCCACCGTTATGATTAACACCCAGTGAACCTCCGTGGCTATTCGCGGTTCTGTAAGACTCCTAGAACTCTCTGGCAAACAGAGTCACAGCCGAGCCCTTTTCTGCGTACCTTGGAAGTTGAAACATCTAATACAAAAAAAATGTTCTTAATTTTTCACTAAAAAAAAAAAATCTTTCATGTTTCCTTCACTAACTGAGACTTAGATGTCTTAGATGGCCTGCTTTCTTTCAGGCCATCTTGGCCTGGGGAAGTGGATCCTTCCGGTACCAGGATGTGTGTTCTCTTTTCTGTCTCCGTGGGGAAGTGGATCCTGCAGGTATCAGGATGTGTGTTCTCGTTACCGTCTTCAGCCCGTTTCTGCCACCTCTTCCCTAAAACCCTTTTATGGTTAATCTTGATTGACAGGACTTGGAATAACCATAGAAACCAAGTTCTGGGCCTGTCTGCGAGGTGGGGAGACCCGCCCTGAATGTAAGTGGCACCGTCCCTTGGACTGGGTTCTTGGGCTGAATGAGGAGAAGGAACTGAGCCCTGCTTTTCTTGCTCTCTGCTTCCTGACTGAGGATGTAGTGATGGCCACTGCCCTATTCTCTGTCCGCCTGCTTCCCCATCATGATGGACTGGAGACTGGAACTGTGAGCCAAATTAAACTCTCCTTGGTCAGACATTTTGTCTCAGCAACACAAGGAGGACGGACAAACACGTGGGCTGTGTTTCCGTGGTGACTCTCGCTCGGTCTTCTGCATCCTTCTGCCACACCTGGTAGTTTATCAGGTTTTAACCCTTTCCCCTCCTACATGATTTCATCGTTATTGGACCTCCGCCACCCACACTCTATCATTACTAATTACTTAACCCTCGCTCATCATCCTGGTTTCAGGTCTTTGGTGACTCAGACCTTGTTGTCCTTCTAGTTCGCCCCATCTGGATTTTCCGACACGAGTGCTTACTAAACTAATGGAAATCACACCACAAAACAGGGATTGCTGTAATCTTTTCTTTATTGTGTTACCTCTGCACGTTCACAGTGCCCCACTGATACTTCATAGAAAACCACAATTCTATGCATATACCTCTCTCTCTCTCTCTCTCTCTCTCTCTCTCTCTCTCTCTCTCTCTCTCTCTCTCTCTCTCTCTCTCTCTCCTTTTCATTACTGTGAAAAAATTCTAATTCCAGATGAATCCAGCTTTCCCCCCCCAACCCCCCTAAGCACACACCGCAGCCACACTGAAGAACAAGATTCATCGGGCTCTCTCTAATTCCTTCCCACTCACCTCGGGCGGGCCCTCAATACTGCCTCACAGAGTGTTCTCTTGCCTGGGTCTGTTCGTGTTCCCACTCACCTAGGATGACTAATTGCTACATTTTCTCTCCTCCAGCTAACTCTGCCATTTCACTAAAAATGTAAAAAAGCTGCCCAGTGTGAACTTCAAAGGGCTTCCTGCATAACATCTCCAACCCTTCCAAGCCATCCCCCTGCCTTCATGCTCCCTCCTAAGCTCCCTCGCTACTGCAGATGACTCATCGCCATCCTGGGGAAGGTCACCCCTTTACTTGTGCCCAAGTCCCATACTCTCCTTCAGGAGGCTCCCTCAGCTAGATCTGAATCACTTCCGTCTGTACACATACAACCCTTCCCATCTGTGATGCTTAATACTGATCGTCAACTAGACAGAATCCATAAAATCACTAGAGACAAGGCTCCAGACCTATCTGGAAGACAGGTTTTAGATTTGGTTGAGGTGGAACTGCCTACTCTAGACATCAGGGGGTATACTGTTCCACATGTCCGGATCCTGGATTGAAAGAAGGAAAGAAAAGGAGAAGCCAGTGGAGTAGCCAGAATTCCCTATTCTCTGCTTCTTGATTGTGGATACACCACAATGGACTGGCTGTGCAGTCAGACTATAGCAGTGAGAAGAGTAATTAATGCAACATGTTACGATAACAAGTAAATAGCAGCTCGCACAGGAAAAGAGAACTCTTGACACTTTGCAGAGACAACCCAATCTCTCTGCCGTTTCTAGGCACCACCCATTCCGGTCCTAGGCACCGCCCCTTCCGGTCCTAGGCACCTCCCCTTCTCATTTCCTCTTCCTGTTCTCTGGAGAGACCCCTCCTGGCATTTTGCTGCAATCAAATTTCTTGTCAGTGACTCCAGGGGGCTGTATGTTGCTCGGACCATCCTCACCTCTCATTTATTTTTACATCTTGGCAACATTTAACATACTTCGTCAATTTTCTTTCTCAAAGCTAACATGGTGAAGGGCTTGGGTACAGCAACTTGTGTGGTTATCCCCAAGTCTCTGAGTTCAGTCCTGGTACTACACAATAAACAAAGGAGAGATTATAAATCAAACACCTTGCGCTACATAAGCAGACGATTGCAGAATGTGGTATTGAATATTCTGTGGTCCTCACATCAACTTTCTGGCTCTGCTAATGTTTTTCTTATGGCAACAAGATGCCATATTGTCTTTTCTTGTTCTAGTTTCATTCTGTTGCTGCGACAAAACAGTCTGACCAAAAGCTTCTTGGAGAAAATTATTTATTTGAGTTAAACTTTCAGGTCATATTCATTCCATTACCAAGAGAGGTTAGTGCAGGAACTCAAAACAGAAACCACACAGGGACATTGCTTACTGACTCCCACACAGACTTATGCTCAGCGAAGCCTCCTTATACAATCCAGGACCATCTACCTAGGGAATGGTGTTGCCCACAGTGGGCTTAGCCCTCCCATATAAATAGAACTGTAACGATCTTCCATCAAGCCATGCCATAGGCCTGTCTTATCTGGAACATCCCTCAGTTGTGACCCCTTTTCAGGCAGCTCTAGGCTTTGTAGAGTTGTTAAAGCCGAACAGGATGGTTGCCTTTTTGCTATAAATTTTCTTACAAAACTCAATGTTGGTTCATCTCACTGAACCTTTTCTTTTCTCCTGTGTTTGTGAAAAAGAAAACACATACACTGGTTCTAAAGATGAGTAAGCTTTTCACAGATTCAGCATGACAACGATCTTACAAGGTAAAGGCGCGTCTTTGAAAAATGAAGCTCAGGGGAGGGTGAAGGGCCGTCTCAGCACACAAGGATATGGGCCAGGTGGCTGTGGCCTTTGGTCCTGAGACTTTGCATTGTGGCCTTACAAAACACATTTATATGATGACACAGACAAGGACACACAGTATGTGTTTTGTCATTTTTCATTTTACTGCTGCTTCAGAAGAACCAACTTTAAGCAAATGTTTCTTTGGGGATGTTTCCCTTCTTTATGCGAAACCTGAAAGTTGATTTAAAATTCTGCATTTTTCAGAGACAATCTTCAGAGCAACTTGCTTTGCTTTTTGTTTTTTTTAACATCACAGGGATTTTATTAAATGTCTAGCAGAACAGACTCTTTAATAATATATACTGTCTAGCCTTATATCCATTTATTTCCATCTCTATCAATATTTTGGAGATGTATTCTCTAACACAGAACCTTTGGGATTCTGAGAATTAAGACATGTTAGATTGTATAAAAGGAACACAAGGTCCATGGTAGGATACCAATATGTGAATAATTATACTATCATAAATGAAGGAAAGGAATGAGCCTTTGAAATTATTTTGAATAAGAAGACAAAAAATTAATTTTATTTCCATTATTTGTGTAGATGTATGTGAATCTCTGTGTGTGTGTATGCACATGTGTGTTTAGGTGGCCATGGGAGCCAGTAAAAGGCATCAGATCCCCCACCAAATTGTAGTTCTAAGCAGTTATGTTCCATATATTGTGGGTTCTGGGGTCCAGATATGGGTTCTCTACAAGATCAGCAAGTGCTCTTAGCTGCTAAGCTACCTCTCCAGTTCCAAGAAAATTGATTAAAGAATTCAGAGTGATTTAAGAGGTACAGATCTCAAATGATATGCACATCCAATTAATTAGATGAAAGAGACACTAAGAACAACCAGTAGATGGATGGCTTACCCAGATGCCCATTTAGCAGTGTCCTGTTTAGCCAAACCTTCCTTGTTGCACAGAATGAAAACATCTATTTTGCTAAACATACATTTTGTTAAAGTGTAAGCCAGGCCATGTGACTATTGATCCTCAAGCCCTGGAATGACTTCTTCAAGTCCATAGATTGTCCTTCCTCACTTCTCTGATGGTACTGCCCACCCTCTGGGTCATTTTACAATAGCCAGGATGGTACCCTTGCTGAACCCTTGTGTGGGGAGTCTTACTGGACCTTGCTATGGTTCTTTCTGCAGGACACCATGCCCCAGATAGCGACATGTCCTTAGTCTCTTGACTATTCTGTCTTCACCATCATACCTCAATTTATAAACCCTACTTCCCACTTTTTTTTAATCAGCTCCATTACCTAGACATCCAATGTTGTTCTTACTGTCTGTTGCATTTGAAGTTAATCGATGTAGACAAAAAAATACATGACCCCATTGTATATCCTTAGTGGATCCTAACTTGAACATGAAAGCATGGGTTCTTGTTGGCTGTGACTCTTTTCTGGGGCATATGTTCTACCACAGGTTTGTTCTAATAACAGTCTGATCATTGAGACTAGCTACCTTTCTCCTCTGGCATTACATATTAGCATGCATACTAACGATCAGTACATAGATGAACATTTGAATATGCATGGCACATACATACCTATAAAAGAAGGTAGGGGCTGGAGAGATGTCTCAAGGTTAAGAGCCAGGGACACTTACTGCACACTCACGAGCATAGGTTTAGATTCTAGCACCTACATCACAAGCTGTCCATATTTATCCGTATCAGCTCCAAGGCAGGTAGGAATAGAAGGACTTCTGGGATTGCTGGCTTCTAGACAGTCTGAAAATCCAGATATCAGGTTCACAGAGAGACTCTGCCTCAAAGGAATAGGTAGGGAATGATAGAGAAGAATATTAGATGCCCTCTTCTGACCTCTATATATATACAAGGATGGAAATCTTCCTCCATACATCTAAACATACACCCCCACACAGACACATATACACACAAAATACAAATAAATAGATACATAAAAATAACCAGGAAGTAAGTGTGGTGATTTGAATAAGAGTGCTCCATAGGCTTCTATGCTTGAATTCTTAGTCTCCGGTTGGTGGAACTGTTTAGGAAGGATTGGGAGGTGTGGCCTTCTTGGAAAAAAAATGTGTCACAAGGATGGGCTTTGTGACTTCAGAAGCCTCCTACCATACAATGTATTCTCAGTCTCTGCCTCTGTTTCTGTCTCTGTATCTCTCTCTCTCTCTCTCTCTCTCTCTCTCTCTCTCTCTCTCTCTCTCTCCTCTCTCTCCCTCTGTCTCTTCCTTTTGAGATCAAGATTTGAGCTCTCAGCCGTTCCTACTTTCATAAACTCTCTGAAACCATAAGCCCAATTAAACACTCTATTTTATAAGTTGCTTTGGTCATGGCATTGTGTCCCAGCAACAAAAAAGTAACTATGGTATTAGAAAAGTACAGGTCAGTAGTTAAAGCTACTGAGACAAATTACATCTGTCTAATGTCACAAGTTCTTCTCCCTAGCTCACAGCTTTCTGATTTTGGAAAATATATGACAACTATTCTTAAAATTAGAGAGTAAGATGACATTTTCCCATTACTGTGCAGCAGTAGAAACATTTAAATTCATGTTAATAACAGATTATATTTTTTATAAAACATCTTACCTTCAAAAGTATGAATAAGTAATCATGATTTCAAGTCAACACCTGTTTTAATTTTCTAAAAACAAGCAAACAAACAAACAAAACCAAAAAACCCCCCACTATTCCCACAGTCCAATTTAGACCCTGAGGTGGTCAGGGACTTGTCTTTGATCCAATTGCTACTGAACAATCAAGTGTTCTCCTCTGACATTGAATCTGGTAGCTCTCCAGCAGCCTCATTCTGTGCTAGTTATGGTGGGAGCCTGGAACTGGAGGAGCCTCATCACATTGAAACCAGCCAAGAGAGACCAGTTGATTATGAATGTAGGAAAGGAAGCTTTGATAAGGAAGCCTTTGCCATAAATTACCGTCCTGTACTTGGCTTATGAGATGTAAACTAAAGCACAGTCAGTATACAACGGATGAATTTAGACAGTCCTTCAGTCAGGTCACCACATCTCAAGCCAGGGCAGGTAGATGTCCTGACCCTGTGGATATGATACCTTAAGAAATGCACAATATAAAAATCTTCGTATGTTGGTTTACTGATTCCAGAGGATTCTATCCATATTAGAATTGCTGATGTTGTTATACTGGAATCACCTTAGGGGATGTCTTTATTTTTGTGAAACGTCCACTGAAGTTTAAGATACAAAAGGGCAAGTTGTATCAATTTCTTAAGTAATTCAGAGAAAAACCATGTTCCACACAGATAGAGAAATAGGTTGATCTATATCTAGACAGGGCAGACAGTTTTAAAGCAAATACATTGAAATATAACAGGTGAACCTGGGGAAAGGGGACTCCCATATATTATGTTTGTACCACTCTTGTAAATTTTTTCCGTCTTTGAAATTTTTTCTACGCAAAATATGTTTTAAAAAAAAGTCCCCAGTAACTGATGGCTTTGTTTTCCTTGCCTCATCTGAAAGTATTTGTTTTCTTTAGTAAATACCTAACTTACAATCACCCAGGCACTTAGTCTCCCGGGAACTAAGATGTTTTGTGCATAAAAATAGCAATAGAGAGGTGTTTGATATGTTAATATTTTACTGTGTCTTCATTTTTTATTATGTATTATTAATGAGATGCAGTTGTCTTTGAATCCTGCTGAGTGTTTAATAATGGAATTGTACACCATTCATTTCCAAATCTCTGTGTCCCATATGTGTTAGAAACACAAATTCAATATGTTATTCAAGTAATTTCGTACAGGCGAATCTCAGCTGTATCAGCCAAATGACACTATAAACTCAGGCTTATATGTTCCATTGTTCCATTGGCTTGGTAGCTTGTGCGATCATGTGCTGTAAGTGAACCGTGTGGTTCATACGTGTTTACGGAGAGCCACAGTTGAGGAAATGTATTTGCAACAAATGGTCTGGTTACATTACATTTCTTAAGATCCCTAGTTCTTTATGTAGATTGGAATCAGTCAGTTTTGGGGCCAGAGAGATAGATGGATCAGTGGTTAAGAACACCGGCTGCTTTTGGAGAGGATGAGGGTTTGTTTCCCTCAAGCACACAGTGACTCACAGCTGTCTGTAACTTCAGTTACAGAGGCGCTCACATGCTCTTCCAGACCCTGTGGTCCCCTGCACACATGATGCACACACATAGACTCTGATACTCATATATACATAACAAATAAGTCTTTTAAAATGTCAAATAGTCAGTGTTTAATTTTTGATGGTACCCTCTCTAGTTGGTCCTCATCTTAAATACCTCCCCAAATTTTACTCCTGTACATGTCCTTAGCACGTGCTAAAGTTCGCTAGTTTTTGAAGAGGAAATGGAACTTACTTATCTCTCAAGAGAAGGAAGAGACCTTGTCCCCAAAGGTTCTTTTTATTTCTCCTCATGTGTCTCTTTGTCTTTTTCCTTCTTCCACTCACGTTTCCTTCTTCAGATGTATCTTTCAAGCTCAGCACTGTCATCCACAGAGAGCTTGGACTATAACCCCGGGTCTTGCAGGGATGATTGACAGGGGAAGTATAAAGCAGTGCTTTCATGGCAACTCCATTGGTGCTGAGGAACAGGGGATAAGCAACATCCTGCATTTACTTTTTCTCCTGGCCTTTGCAGGAGCAAGGCAGAGGTGCTCTCAGTGCTGCTCACAAGTGTAAAATGTCTAGATCCAAGTGGACCCATTTATCTCCCTTTCCACTGCTTCTTAGTTGTGTGAATGTCATGGACCACATGATACATCAGAGTCTCCGCATCCTGCCAGCGAGGGTAGTGAGGTTTCCAGTTCTGAAAGCAGTTGTGAGCACAGCACACTGCCTAATACACTATTTATATCACTTTCTTCTTCTTCTTCTTCTTCTTCTTCTTCTTCTTCTTCTTCTTCTTCTTCTTCTTCTTCTTCTTCTTCTTCTTCTGCTTCTTCTTCTTCTTCTGCTTCTTCTTCTTCTTCTGCTTCTGCTTCTGCTTCTGCTTCTGCTTCTGCTTCTGCTTCTGCTTCTGCTTCTTCTGCTTCTTCTGCTTCTTCTGCTTCTTCTGCTTCTTCTGCTTCTTCTGCTTCTTCTGCTTCTGCTTCTGCTTCTGCTTCTTCTTCTGCTGCTTCTGCTTCTGCTTCTGCTTCTGCTTCTGCTTCTTCTGCTTCTTCTGCTTCTTCTGCTTCTGCTTCTTCTTCTTCTTCTGCTTCTTCTTCTTCTTCTTCTTCTTCTTCTTCTTCTTCTTCTTCTTCTTCTTCTTCTTCTTCTTCTGCTTCTGCTTCTGCTTCTGCTTCTGCTTCTGCTTCTGCTTCTGCTTCTGCTTCTGCTTCTGCTTCTGCTTCTGCTTCTGCTTCTGCTTCTGCTTCTGCTTCGTCTGTAGCCTCTAAACAATTCACCTCTTTAATTCCAGGATGCCTTTTCTAGATCTTTCTGGGTTGAATATAGTACGCACTGAAGAGCTCAAGGAGAAAATGAGATATATTCCTCTCTTAAATTCTTGTCCTCAAGAGCTCCCTGGCATGTATGTCATTGAGTGCACTTTCTAGAAATTTGTGCCAACTATTGAGTAAATAAAATAGTCTTCTGGCGGCTAACAACCAGATACTGTGTTGGCAAAATGCAGAATTAGTTTTGTGATTTGAATTTTTTCTGGATAAGAGATGAAAAGTCTGTCTGCTTTTCCCCACTGGCGGTGGGCCAGAAAGAACATACGGCTTCTGCCTGTCCCAACTGCTTGTGAAAGGGGCCTCTGGAAACATTGTGGAAATGTGGAGATGGGCTGGCAGCAAAAAAAAAAAAATGTTCTTGATGCTCAAAAGATCCCCACCTTCCAAGAATGTCACTTTGCTGAAAGTGCAAAGTGACCAAACCAAGCTCCCCACGACATAAGGAAGTCTACTACTGTGTCCCCCAGCAGCTTGCTCTAGCATGGATGGTTGACACACATAGAACTCCCCCTGAGGAAAGGGAGAGTCTAAGGTAGACTATCTTGACTTGGATTTGAAGAGCTGGACTTCGTGGGGTCCTTTTCAATCTTCTGCTGACCATCCAAGAGGCTCTTGTTGAGAACGTTGAGAATGTTGGACATCGTTTTGTAGGTCTCAGAAAGGCAGTTCTGTTGTTTCCATGCTCCCAGCCCTGGGCAGAGCTCCTGGCTCTATGAAGCCTCTTCTCTTCCCTTCCATCCCTGCTGTAACTCATTTCCTCATCCAGAAAAGCCAAAGATCATGGCTGAGAAATGTGTGCACACTTAATCACAAGTAACTTGAAATCTATAAGGAGCTTAAAACCTTGAAGACACCTATAAAAGGAGGCTGACTTAAACACTCCAGGGTTGAACCCCTCTGCACAGTAGTTTCCGATGCCCAAAGCACAATGGCTCTTTAGCCTCATCATCTCAAAAATAGTTGCAGATCTCTAGCGTCACGTCTGTATTTCACCAGGGTCTCACGTGTTATACATGTTGAAAGTCACAATGAATCCATAAAGGAGACAAAAACTAAAGGCATCTCCAAGCTGAGCTTATAACTTCCATTTTAAAACCAATCCCTTCCCCCAAGCATGCACTGAGCCAATATCTCAGATGCTTGTGTTAGCTAAACTTCTAGGTCAAAAAACAAGGGGAATAAAAGATATTAGCTCAGTCGATCAGCTAAATGCATTCAGCAAATCCCAAGAGAATCTTTATCCAAGCTTATGTGAGTGGGTGGGTGAGTATGGGTAGAAAAGTGTGCGTAGGGGTCAGATCATGTTTGTGTTCTACGTTGTTAACTCAGCTGAAGTTCAAAGGCATGGAGCTCGGAAAGTATGGTGAAGTCCTACAAAGTAGAACGCCCAGCTGCAGTGGTCGTCGCATGTTTTAAACATCTGTTTTCAGTCCCGTCTGTCCTGTTAGAGGAGAAAAGGCTTGTGAATGCAGTAACATGGTAGCTTTACTCTGCTCCGAGACAGACAGTTGAACTCAGGGAAGACTTTGGGTTCTCAAATGTTGGAGAGCGTTGAGCTGATGGCAAAGGAAGAATGTGTGACTCAGGCTACGATACAAATGGACCTTGAAGAAATCTCGACAGCAGGCACAGGAGGGTACCATGTTTAGTGTAATAAGGGGAGACGTGAGGTGGAGGCAGGAGAATCCCCAGAAGGTCATGGACTTGCTGTCCTAGATTATGCAGTTGTGAATAAGAGGGCTGACATGTTAATGCAGAATCACACAGCACACACACACACACACACACACACACACACACACACCATATTTACAAACATAAAACAATTTTAAAAAGAAACCAAATCAAGCCAGATACTGAAGATAGATGCATTTATGTGATTCTTTTTATGGTACATACCTACAGAAATAGGTTCCATGGTGCCATAAGTAGGACAATGGTTATACAGGGCTGAAAGGGTAGAGAAGTGGGAGGGGTTGTCTAGTGGATACAGTGCTTTGGTTGGGGAAAGAGGAAGAAGTTCTGTTGCAGGATGCTGATATTGGACATTCAACCTCATGAATATATTTAATGCTGTCAAGTCAAAAACTTTCAGAATTTTACCACAGCAAATGTCACTTTGTATATTTTCCTGTGGTCAAGACTGACGCACAACAGGGCTCTGACAAGAGGCTCAGTGGGTAAGGATACGTGCTGCTAGTTCTGACAACCTGAGTTCTGTTCATTGGAACCCACGAGGTGGAAGGAGAGTAGCAACTCCAGGACTACCAAGTACATAAGTTAAAACAAAGTAGCCACTGTCAAGACACTCGGAGTAGCAAGAAGTAAAATCAAACTGCTTCGAAGCTAGGTGTTTCCAAGTGATTATCCTAGAGTGGGAGGAAGCATCTATCATCTGTGGAGAGGATATTGTTAACTCAAATAACACATACCTCTGCAGTCTGGAGTGTTTACTAATGTGAGGTAGAACTTCCGGGAGTTTCATTGCTTGGAGGTAAAATGGCAGAGAAAAGTAGGAGATATTTGTGACGCTTCCCGAGATGAGTAAGAGGACCTGTAGTTCCTGGAGCATGGTTTGGTTTGCTGCTCACTTAAAGCCTTGAAGGTTAGGTATAAGATTCGGACTCTGGAGATTTCTCTGAACTCAGGTGGAGTACTGGAGGAGGCAGAGAGAATTGCTAAGGAGATGATGTGCTTATGGCTCTTGGTGTGGGCTGCTGGAGGGAGTGGATAAGACAGAATGAAGTTAGTGATGATTCCAGATTGAATCCAGGTGACAAGGGCTGCTTCCTGTTCTCTCAGTGGTCAGACGAATCATTAATCAGTCAGCCAGCTGGTAAATGTATCAACCAATGAGCAGAGTCTAGAAATGTCTATCACTCACTGTTGGAAGAAATAATCCACATTAATCCAGCATGGTGACTCATACCAACAATCCCAGCTCTTGGGAAAATGAGTCAAAAAAAGAAATATTCCACATTAATTTCAGATTATTAAAAATGTTCTCTTTTACTATTTAGCTCTGGAATAAAATATGTCTTACTGTATATCATCAAAGTGTTGATAGTTAGAAGTTATAAATGGTTATGTGTGCCTCAAACAATCAGAGCTCCCAGAGACTAAACCACTACCCAAAGACTATACATGGACTGACCCATGGCTCCAACTGCGTATGTAGCAGAGGATGGCCTTGTTGGGAACCAATGGGAGGAGAAGCCCTTGGTCCTGCCAAGGTTGGACCCCCAGTATAGGGGATGTCTGTGGTGGGAAGGGGAGTGGATGGGGAGGGGAACACCCTTAAAGAAAAAGGGGAGGGAGATGGGTTAAGGGGTTAATGTTTGGGAAACTGGGAAAGGGAATAACATTTGAAAAGTAAATTTAAAAACTCCAATAAAAACTATCAGGCAAGAGAGATGGTTCAGTGGTTAAGAGTGCTGGCTGCTCTTTCAGAGGACCTGAGTTCAGTTCCCAGCACCCATGTCAGGCACCTCATGACTTCCTGTAACTCCAGCTCCAAAGGACCTTACACTCTCTGCTGGATTCTTGAGGTACCAGCGTGCTTATGGTGCACACACATACACAGACATACATAACAAATAAAGTAAGCCTTATTTTTTTTAAATATATTCACTGCTCTTACTTTCAGACCACAAGTATTCAGGGACAATTATTCAAATGGAGGGAGAAGTCATAGTTACCTAGATTTTACTTAGCTAAGACTCAAAGTCCTCGGTAAACCCCAGTAGAATGGCACAGGATGTCAAATTCTCAGGCTTCAGCAGCCCATCCGACTGATCAGTCAGCCGACTTCAAGCCAGTGTGCCTTGTTTGTATTCCCTGCAGAGTCTGTGCTCAATAAATGTTCCTTGAAGGAAATAAGCAAGGAGTCATGTAGGTTTTTACAATATCAGAAACGAAAAATGCGAGTAAAATTCTTCAGCGGCCATGAGCTGCGCTCTCGCCGGCTGGTTTTTCCCTTCTAATAGTGACAGCAGTGAGTTAACCGTATTGATTTCTTTAGGGATCTTGCAAATGTTCCCACAACCGACTATGAATTCTGCTGATTAGAGATATGACCTGTCAGAAACTCTGATGCATTTGGAGACCTCTCCGGATTAGAATCCTCACTGACCGGAGAGCTCTTCTGAAGAATGGACACTTGCTCTCCGCACCATGGGTGCTGTTCTGGGGCACAGACTTTATCCCAACCATATCCAAGTGTACTGAGAAGGAAGAGTTCAAGCTGAGAGAGAGGAAGGTGAACTAAAGTTTGTTGGCATTAAGAAGCAAAGTATGAGATCTCTGAGTGTTTTGAAGTAAGAGAGTAAAAAGGAAAAGGATCTAATCATGGATCATAAATGAGTCAAATACGACCCCATTTTCCAGCCAAGTAACTATGCACTAGGATGCAGAAGTCCATTGCTGTCTGCCACCTATAGTTGCCAGTGGGGAGAGACAGGAATTGAACCTTCTAATGTTGTGCCTCAGAACAGTGGGGTGACATCCTAGAAACCCGAATCCAGCCTATGTGACTGGTAGAAAAGTCAGCAACTCATTCCAGAGCCTTTCAAAGCATCCTGAGACTAGTGCTGTTTGCACCTCTCTCTTTGTCCCCATCCCTCGCTCTCTTCTGTCATTCTGTGGGTGGCTCGGTTCATGTACTTCTAGGAACATTGAGTTAAGTTAATTTCTGCTGGCATCAAGCTTGTACTTCTCCAGGGACATCTGGATGGGGGGCAGGGGGTTAATTCAAAGTAAACAAACCATTCACGGTACGCATATGCAAAACTAGTAATAACATGTATCCGTTCATCATCCTTCTTACAACTCGGAGTATGAGTATGTCTTTATAATACAGTAAATGAAAGTGCACCCATCTGTCCCTCCTGTTCTCTCATAAGTATGAAACAGTTAGACATAATATCTAAAAACTGTCTCCTGCTTCCTGCGGGAAAGAGTTGTGGCTGTACTGGAACCAGCCCTCACCATGCCCAACCTGGGGTTCAGCAAGAGGTTGAAAGGGAAGAATTGCACACCAATGGCGTGCTTGCTGATCTCATCTTACTCAGTACAGGAGCTTTTTAAAATTGAAAACCACATGCACTCACTGGGGAGGTGTGTATGTGTCACGGACACATCAGAGGACAACTTGCTAAAGTTGGTTCTCTCCTTCCATTGCCTGGGAGCTGGGGATCCAACTCAGGTCGTCAGACTTGGCAGCAAGACTCTCTATAAGGGGAACCATCTTGCCAGCGTTCTTAGAGCTGAGTATATGGGGGTCCCTTTGCCATTAGGTTGAAGTGTGTCTGAAAGAGAGAGTTTCATAGAGAGTCCATGTCCCATCTGGCCTGAGAGCTGCAGAGAGGTTGCTATTGCAAGAGTGCAGAGGGCTGGGTCCAGCAGGGGTTTCTCATATGAACCAAGATGAAAAGTTTGTGTGTGTGTGTGTGTGTGTGTGTGTGTGTTATTTTGTGAATCATGTGCATGTGCATGCTGTGTGTTTTGTATATTGTGTGTGGTGTATGTGTGTGTCGTGTGTATATATATGTGTGTGTGTATGTGTGTGGTGTGTGTATGAGGTGTGTGCCTGGTGTGTAGTCTGTGTGTGTGATCTACTGCAGATCAATATGAAATCAGATGCAGGCGAATACTAAATCAAATATCTGGAGGTTTTGGTAATATTTACATGTTTTTGTATCCTTAAAAGTCTAGCATTTCTCTTTTTTACATGTATGTG
Organism: Rattus norvegicus; assembly: GCF_021556685.1. Classification (NCBI taxonomy): domain Eukaryota; kingdom Metazoa; phylum Chordata; class Mammalia; order Rodentia; family Muridae; genus Rattus; species Rattus norvegicus. Next base: position 124,597,306 of record NC_141541.1, on the reverse strand, counting down.
TGTGACCACTTGTGCATACACAAGTGTGTGCGTATGCTCATGGAGGTCAGAGGTCAAAGTCAAGTGCCATTACTCAGTAGTTCTCCATCTATGTTTTTGAGACAGGGTGTTTCACTGACCTAGGGTTCACTGATGAAGCCCAGAAGGTTGGCTGGACAGCCAACCCCAGGGATCTGGGGTTCCACTGCTCTGGTGTGTAAGCCTGTATCATCCAAGCCTGTTTCCGTTCCCATGGGTTCTGGGGACTGAACTCAAACCTTCATGCTTGCATGACAGGCACTTTTCTGCTGAGTCATCACCCTGACCCTGACCTCTATAACTGATGTCATTGTAGACAGGTCATCATTCTCAGACTCTGTCCCTTAAGCCATGCAGAAGAGCATGCATCTAGACTTCTAGACAGTCTATTCATTGTTGGGGACAATGGTTTATTGTCTCCCTTATTTGTAAAATGAAGTGGACATGTGCCATGTCTCACCAGCCACCTAACGATTGCTGCCCGATCCTTTGAATAAATGAAAGAGGACAGTGCATTAGCTGTCAGCCCACGGCTGTGGTTTACACTTACCACTTAACTGTGGCATCACCAGATTCTCTCCACCGGTTCCTCTGAGGAGGGTTGTCCCTAGGTGGTGGCTCTGGATTCCCTACCAAAACCCCTGACCCATGCCACCTTTCTACAGTAGTAAATGATGTGGGTTGGTAGGTCAATATTGAGTGATAAATCTCTTTGTTCTGCTCGCACTGGTGTGAGCGTTGAGTTATAGGTAGGTCGTTTCTGAGGATGGCCAAGTATTTGCCAACAGAACACATTAGTTCCTCTTCTCTCACACTGTCCTCAGAGAGGGAAAATGTATACCTGAAAGATGGTCACAAAAATAAGTGAAAAATTATCAAATAAAATGCTCCTTCACAGCGGTCGAACCATGGAAAGATTATGAAACTTCATGGTCCCTTCACTTCCTCTGAATTTTAATGAATTATAATAGAACCGAGAGTGGAAGGAAACATTTACCTTGCATTAAAAGGGAATAGAGCTGGGGGATGGCTCAGTCACAGAAGTGCTTGCCTTGCAAGCAGGAGGAGTTTGCTTGATTTTCAGACCCCAGGCAAACAGCTGAGCATGGAGGTATAGTGTATGCCTCTAATCCCAGGGATCAGGGTGAGAAGAGGAGAGAGACCGGACTCTGAAAGTTGCCCAGTGCTAGCCAGCTGGCCCAGTCAACATGGTGAAGTGACAGGTCAAACAAAATTCAAAGAGCTGGAGGCATGACCACATAGTCTTGCAAGGTTGTTCTCTGCACACATAACTATACATGGATATGAGCTTGTATGTACACATGCAGAGACAAATAATCCCAAGCACATGATTACACCACACACACACACACACACACACACAGATACACACACACACAGATACACACACAGATACACACACACACGTGCACGCACACACACTCACACACACCCTACAGCAGTGAGTGTAAGGTCAGCCTGGGCTACATGAAACACACACACACACACACACACACACACAACCATGGGTGAAGGACTGATTGCATGCTGTTCCCAGTGTGCATTAATATTAGATTCTGGAATCTCATATTTCTTAGGTTGTAAAACATTCTCCAAAGAAAGTGATGGAGGAGGTGAGGTTTTGCCCAGGAATGAATTCTGTGAAAGAGTCCAGGTTCCCTGAAAATCTAAAACTCAAAACTTCCTCCAAGAACACACAGATGCTCTAATAGTTAAGCCATGTCAATGCTTTTGGTAGCTCATTTCCAGGCTGCCCACGTCCTGTGTTTAGGTTAAAAACAAATGCACAGAGAATTGCCTTGCCAGTCGCTCCTGTGGGGAATTCTACAACAGTGGGGTCTTTTTCTATCAGTACTTGTTACCCGGATCTATTTTTATATGTTTTGGGGTCAAACCAAAGTTTGTTATTTTCATGGGGAGCATGTGTTTAGAAATGCCATTCCCTGTGTGGCTGTGGCATGTCTTAGGTAAGGTGGGGGAAGAGAGAATGTGATGGGATCTCTCTGTCTCTGTGTGTCTCTTCATGTCTCTGTGTCCTCTCTCTGTCTCTCTGTCTGTTTTTGTCTCTCTGTCTCTCTGTCTCTGTGCATCTCTCCATGTCTCCGTGTCTTCTCTCTGTCTCTGTCTGTCTCTCTATCTCTCTGTCTGTCTCTCTCTTTCTGTGTCTCTGTCTCTGTCTCTGTCTCTCTGTCTCTCTCTCGCACACACACACACACACACACACACACACACACACACACACCTGTTTCATTTGTCACGGCAGTGGGGAAAATCCAGCCATCTCAGCAACAGTTCCACCCAGGGTGAACGGAACAGCCTAGAAACTGATTTGGAAGGGAGACCTTATTGCTTTGGCTTCACTACTCGGTTGCTCCTGGGTGAGTTGAGGATGCTATGGAGCTCCTAGTCTGATTCACCTCTAAAAAAAGGTGCGTTCACTTAGAGAGATTCAAGCGGACGTTGAATCACTACCCAGAACTCTAATCAAGCCTAGATGCATTTTGTTTTCCAGCTCCATTTTCTAGTTTTGAATTAAAGGAGGAGGAGGAGGGGGAGGGGGAGGGGAGGAGGAGGAAGTAATGGAGTGACAGTTCCCATGGTGATGTGCCTGCTGTGTGAGCATGCCAGTCCCCAGGATGCTCATAAGAAGCTGAGTGTGGCTGCAGATTCACCTGTGACCCCAGCAACCTTGGGACAGAGACAGGAGGGCCACTGAAGCTCTCTGGCTGTGGCCAAGCTTCAGGTGCAGTAACAGAAGTCAGAGAGTGAATATTAAGTTTCTCTGTGGGCTTCTACACACACACACACACACACACACACACACACACACATCTATGTGAGTCCCTCTCACATAAATACAAACACATGACACAAACATATAAAATGAATAGTTTCTAGAATGTCTTCCCAAAAGATGCAAATAAATTCCTTTTAGCCAACCTTCAGACTGTGCTGTCAGCCTTTGTACCCTTTACCCAGAAGTGAATTAGCGTGTGCGTGTCTCGTCGGTGCCTTTCTGAAGGAGACAAGAATTAAGCATCCTGATCCACTGCTGATAAGTTAGACAGCCCTGGCTCCCGGCTACACTGTCTCCAGATTCATTCTGTTGAGGCTGACCCCCAGACAATGCAGAAAAGCAATTAGCTTAAAGCAGCAGGGGTGCCAGCAGTGTGAAAGAAGAGACTACATGGTGGGCTGCATGGTGGGGGCGATGTGCTTAGAGATGCTGAGGAAGATTATTAAAAATGGAATCTGTACCAAAAGCTGCGATTGTAACTTTTAAAAACCTGACACACAGCACTGTATTCATTTCAAATGACTCTGTAAATGACAGCGTGGGTCCCCTCTATGCCTTGTCGAAGAGTAGCCTGGCTCATTCAGGCACCAGCCAACCCCTGAGGAGCTAATCTGCATATGTCTTTGTTGGATATTCCGGACACAACATGGTTTGCTCAATTCCTTTCTTTCCATTCAATATTTCCAAGAAAAATATTTATGGTGCCTGTAACATGTTGTGAAAACACTTTTCAACAAGAGAAACTACTTCTAGCCCCCCTTGATTTATTAAGTCTATCTTTAAAATGTGTTAAGATCACAGGAGTGTGGCTAGAGAGATGGTTCAGTGAGTAAGAACACTCACCATGTAAGCATGAGAACCCGAGTTCGAATCTCCAGCATCTATGTAAAAAGCTGGGTGTGTACTCCCATTGTTGGGTAAGGCACATCTGAGAGTTCGCTGGCAAGCCAAGCTGAAGGCCTGAGATTTGATTCAGTACACTGAATTCAGAGACACTGACTCAAGGTGATAAGGTACCCCTTTGTAAGATCACATGACAGAGCAACTATATGTGTGTGTGTGTATGTGTATGTGTGTGTACATTTATATATGTAATATATATGTGTGTGTATATTATATATGTATATCACAGTGTGATTAAACATATAGTTGAATCTTAGACTAGTGTGCCTCTAATTTGATTTAAATATGTAAAGTCCAAGTATTGTAATACAGACAGTGTGCTTATCTCATAATATGACTAAGTTATGTGAACTCAGAGAATCTTAAGACTAGGAAGATGCGTTCACTGGCCAGCACCTGCCCAGGGCTGTCATGTCTTCATGTCTCTTTCATATTCGCTGGCTGAGAGCAAAGCTTTGAGTTTGCTCTCTCTTTTTGTTAGTGACAACTTCCATTTCTGTTTTGCCTCCTAGGGTAGATTTTTCTCCTGGCGCATAGTTCTAAAAGCCTTTCTCACTAAATATCAAAAAACTACGGGCTGGGGCTGGAGAGGGAGCTCAGTCAAGAGACTGTCTGCCGTCAAGTGTGAAGACCTGAATTTGGCTCCCTCACATCCATGTCAAAACCAGGTATCATGCTACATATCTGTAACCCAGACATGTAGGCAGACATAGGCCACTCCTAGGAGCTCACTGGCCAGACAGTCCAGCCAATCAGGGAGTCACATGGCTCCAGGCTCAGTGGAAGACCCTATCTCAAAACTTAAGGTGGAAAACCAATAGAAACAGACACGTGACCTGACCTCTGACCCCTACGAGCATGTGCATACACGTGCACCCCCATGCACGGTTGTCACTCATATGACCACTTATAAACACGCATGCACAGAACTAAAGTAAAAGGAATAATTAGGGTAGAACGTTTTTGCACACTTACTCTAACTTGGGAAATTATCGGATAACTAGCTCACATTATTAATGGAAAGAAACTGAATGATAAAATATCAGCGTCTCATGGCACATCTTAAGATTCACAGGAAAGTGGTGCTAATTGGGGACTTTGAAAGCGAAGCAGGGCAAACCTTTCTGTTTAGTGTTCATCAGGAAGGGTTCATCTGACTGGAGTCAGCCTTAGATTTTTCTCTTGATGATGACTTCACACACTAGACATCTCCCAATGCAGTTATTAGCTCTAACCGGAGCTGTCATCATAATTAGCTCAGGCGGGGTCAGAATTGGCCTCCAGTACCAAAAAGGTTCTGGGTTTATTTCCAATATGGGTTTTAAAAAGTATTTTAAGAATACAGAAAGTGTTTTAAATTTTCAGCCAGCGGCCTGTGTAATGACAGTTCCATGATTCATCTCCATACATCAGTTTCCTAACCTATAAAATGTTAGGAACATTTATATGTTAGAACAGTAATATCGCCTATCATAACCACTAAGCCAGATGCTGCTGCTGCTGCTGCTGCTGCTGCTGCTGCTGCTGCTGCTGCTGCTGGTGATCAAAAGCTTTCAAAAGTGTCAGGATACCCGAATGATTGAGCACACCAGAATCAAAATATTTTTGCAACAAGAAAATGATTAATGTTATTTTTAATTTGTGGAGAACAAACATGCAATCCTGGTGTAGGCTGCCATGTAACACGGGGGGAATCATGTATGTAAGTGTGTGTGTGGGTGTTCTCTCCTCTTTAGTGATATTACGTTGCGGTATCTTTTCTTTCTAAATTAAGGGATGGACTTGCGTCAGTAGAGCCTACTTTTTAATATGTTTTAGTACATTTTAATGTGTATTTGTACTTGTGTATAGATATGTGCACATGTGTGGGTGTAGGCGTATGCCATGTATACTCGTGGAGGTCAGAGAACAGCTTGGGTAAGTCAGTTCTCTCCTTCTACCGGGAGGGCTGCTGGGATCAAACTCTTGGTCCGTCTTGGCAGCATCTCTCCATTTAGATCTCAGGGCCTTTGCAAAGCACCCATCCCATCCCCTGATATTGTATTACCACTAACCAAAGAGTTTCTTTAGAACACACACGCACGCACACACACACACACATACACATGCACGCACACATGCACGCACGCAAACACACACACATGCACGCACACATGCACGCACGCATGCACACACACACACGCACACACACACACACACACGCACGCACACACACACTCATGACTTGAAGGTTAAAGACTACATCCAAATGCTGAGCAGAACTGCACCACAGGGCTGAGCCTGAGGGTTTTCCTGCTCTGTTACCTGGTGGATTTCTGTGAGACCCCGGCTGCAGCTCCAATCCCCCTTCTTTTAAGGATACAGTGTTGCACAGTGAGCTCGCTGATGTATTATATATGTATGTATGTATGTATGTGTGTATGTATGTATGTATGTATGCATGTTTGTATGTTTGTATGATGGGTGTTCGCTTGTTTACAGATGTGTGTAGGTGGAAGCTAGAGGTTGATAGAGGTAGTCTTCCTCGCCCACTCTTCACTTGCCTTTGTTTACTGAGGCCAGGTCTCTTCGTGAATTCTGAGCGTGCTCTTGCTAGCCAGCTTGGGAATCTCTTGTCTTTGCTTCCTAAAATCTGGGATTGTAGGTGGGTGTTGCACCGCCCAGTTTTTACTTGGGTCCGGGGGATGGGGGCTAGGGTCTGGTCTTCTAACTTACAAAGCAAAGACTCTCCACTGAACTGTACCCCTAGCTCCCTGCATCCTATTATACAGTGCCATGGTTCATAGGCGTAGTTCCACTCATTTACATATTGTGGTGTTGAGGGTTGCACACTGGGTCTTGTACACGCTCTAGCAGTAAGCTTCACTGTTAGCTCAGTTGGGGTTATGTATACAGCCCCTGTGCTCTGAGGACATGGCTGAGGAACATGGGTTTGGGGCACCTCATTTCTCTGCATCTCAAGCTGTCTCTCCCTGTGGACTCCTTTTCTAGTAGAAGACTCTGGAACAGGCATGGCGTGTGTTTAGTGAGCCTGGTTTTCTTTACACCTGCACTGCTTCTCTGGGAGACGTGTTCCTTACAGCTCCTAAGCTAAGTTCCACAAAGAAGTGTCTCAGAAGAATAGAAGCTGCCCTGTGCAAGCTTGTGCACGTGCCCTACTGATGCCTGTTGCGGTAAAAAAAAAAAAAAAAGTAAAAATGGCTGAACAGTTCCAGTGTGCGGGCGTATCCTGGCGGTCTCGCTCTCGCTAGTTCCGGTACCGCAACAGATGCCCTTGACAAAGTCAAGATCAGACTATGTGTGCAAAAGATGTGACTCATTACTTGGGGACCAATATGTCTGCTATCTGCAATCAAGGCCAAAAACCACCTGCAGTGTGAGCTCACGTATATGACTCATAAGTGCAGGCTACTTAAGTTAATTGAACTTGTTTATTTTTATTTATTTTGCGTGTCTCTGAGCATAGTGAAGAGTCTGGGAAGAGTACCTGGCAGAGGAACAATTCAGGGTGTTCAGAATTTGATGAACAGCAAGAACATTTGCAAACTTCTCAGTAGAGTTCACGTAGGTTTCAGTAGCTACTGCATCTTTATTTTATTTACTATCTTTGTTTTCATTTCAATTCATAACAGTAGAAAATTACAGTTGCAAAGTAGCAATGAAAATCATTTTATGGTTGGGGGGTCACCCCAGCATGAGGAAGTGTACTAAAAGGTCGAAGCATTAGGAAAGTTGAGAACCGCTATGTTAGACGTTGGCAGTTCTCAACACCTTAGCGTTCAAATCTCCAACCATAAGCAAAAGAGAAGCCAATGTCTTTAGCCCCAAGGAGAGAAGTTCCGTGAATACCGGTTAGGAAGTGATTCTCTAATAAACATCAAGACAGCAGCAGCAGCAGCAGTATTTCTTCATTGGAATGGAAGCAGTCTGACTAGGAGCTATGCTAAATTATGTTAGCCTATCCTGCTGGAGAGAAACAGAAGCTGCCACCCCTGCACACAGCTGTAGGACTGCTGCCCGATCGATGACCATGCAGGAGCAGGAACCAAGGGCTGCAGGAACCTCTACAAAGCTGTATCTTACTCACGTGTGGCTTCGCTTGGTGTTTCTGGAGCCCTTGACACACACCTGTGCCACTGATTGCTAATATGCAAATTGCTTTAAAACTTCATTAGGCTAGGCTAGGCTAGAAAAGCCCATCTGTTGGGTTTGACACTTTGTCTCTTGGATTCTTGGAGGGAAGATGTCCTGGAGGTGCCCAGATGGAAGGATTCAGGTCCATTTCTAATCCTACTCACCTCTGCAGATTTTAATTTCTGCCTTCTTTTATTGATTTTAGTAGTTTGACATAATTTTTTCCTCTCAAATAATGAAAGTCTTAAGATTAAAATTTGAATAGGCTGTATATTTTTTACATGCAAAAAAAAATTAGGCCAGGAAAAGCCCTTTGTTGGAAAAATTACTATATTCATGTGGTGTTTTCTATCCAGTGTGTGAGACTGGGGAAGACAGGGAAACATGGTTTCAGGTTAAATGGTCCTTTTCTGATGTTGTTGATACTGTTGGAAAACTGTAGGAAGCCATGGGATATTTCAATAGTTCTGATTATTAAGGATGTCAAATAAAAATGACTTTATAATTTTTTTCTGAGAGAGAATATATCTATTTAAGATATTAGTAAAAAAGTTCTTAGTTTCCATTCTGTGACTGTGATAAACCCAGAATAAAACAGTTCATCCTGGAGGGAAGTCAGAGCAGCCACTTAGAAACAGAAGCTGTGGAAGAATGCTGTTGTCAGGCTCTCTGGCTTATTTCTAGGTCCTTCCTTAGCTGGCTTTCTTATCCACGCTAGGACCACATGCCTAGGAAATGCTGTTGCCCAGAGTGGACCTGACCCTCCTGCATCAATTAACAATGAAAAAGTTTCTTATAGATTTGTCCATAGAACAGCCCAATGAAGGCAGTTACTTAGCTAGGACATTTTTCTGTCGTGCTGACACTTAACTAGGACAAAGTCCAAGTTTTCTTTCTTGTAGGTGTTAGGAACCTACAAGTTTCCGGTCTAGCTCACATTGAAAATCACAGAAGTGAGTTAGAAGTGAATCAGAACAGCCATGCCTTTGATAATCGACATTACCCATCATGAATAGACCTCTTCCTCGGCTCCTCTTAGACTGAGGAGTCTTGCATGTTCCACCCCTAGGAGAAAGTGAGGAGACAATTTCATCACCTCAAGGAGGATGTTGGAGATCAAAATACAGCTTCTAGAAATACCTATATAATACATGGCAATCTAGGATCAGAAAGAAAGAGTACTCCTTCAGCAAAGACAGTTCTTCAGGTTATGGTTGGAGAGATGGCTCGGTGGTTAAGAGCACTCTTGCAAACATCGCATATCTCTCAACTCTTTATAACTCAGTGTCCAGGGGAACCACTGCCTTCTCACTTTGGTGGCCACTCCATGTACATGGTACATGTACAAGCAGGCAAACATGCATACATAAAAATTGAAAGTTAAGAATATTGTTCAGTTATATGTCAGTGTTTGAAAGCTTTGAGGTAAGAGTATGTTCACCCCTAAGGAATTGCTGTTGAACCTGTGTTTTGGTTTGTGTGGGTTCTGGCCTATGTGTCTGTATGTGCAAATGTGTGCCGTGGTGCACGTGTGGAGATCCTGAGGACAACTGAGGGGGTTGGCTCTGCTCTTTGATCACGTGGGCTCTCGAAATGGAACTCAGATCTGACCCACTGAGCCGTCTCTCTGGATCAATAACCTGCTTCCATTTCCTAAGAACCCATTCAAACAGCCTCGGGGTGTGTTTGACAGGACTTTTGAGGAAGTTGCTGCTTGCTAATACTGTCCTGTTAGGAGTTGGACCAGAGCCTCTTGCCAGAGAGAGAGCAGGAGGAACTTTGGGGCCCAGCAGGGTTTGGATGAGCAAGATATAATTACAGCCTTGTCCACAGCAGATGTTCTGAGTGTGCCTTGGCAGTTCTGTGCTCAGTGTGCAGACCATTTCCCCCACTGACGTTGATGGCTCTCCATTGCAGATACATTTGTTTTAGCAAAGTGGCCATCTTTTTCACTATCACTGAGAAGGAACAACTGATTTGACTGGTGTTTCATCTTCTGACACTTATCCATATCCAATAGGAAGTGGGTAGAGGTGCCTATGACTTCCCCTGTCAGTCAGAGGAGGTGACGGTAGGGGAGACATCACTGTGAAAGTGGTCACAATGCTGTTTGTTCGAAAACATTTTAACTCATTTAAATCAAGATTTAAGCGTTTAGATTTAATAGGTAACGAAACATTTTTTTTATTTGTGTGTGTGTGTGAGTTTGAGTGTGTGAATGTGTATGTATCTTTGAGTATGTGTATGTATATGTGTGTGTTTGAGTTTGTATGTGTGCTTGAGCGTGTGTATGTATGTGTGTTTGAGTGTATGTATGCGTATGTGTGTATGGGTGTGTATAAGTATGTATATGTGTGTTTGAGTGTGTATATGTATGTATGTTTATGTGAGTTTGAGTATATGTATGTGTGTGTTTGAATGTGTATGTATGTATGTGTGTGTGTTTGAGTGTATGAATATGTATGTATCTTTGAGTGTGTGTATGTATGTGTGTTTGAGTGTGTGTATGTATATGTATGTTTCAGTGTGTTTATGTGTATATGTGTGTTTGAGTGTGTGTATATATATGTTTCAGTGTGTGTATGTGTGTTTGAGTGTGTATGTACATGTGTATATGTGTTTGAGTGTATATGCGTGTGTGTTTGAGTGTATGTATGAGTGTGAGTGTGTATGTGTCTTTGAGTGTGTGCGTATTTAAGGTAGGTATGCATGAAAGTCAAAGGGCAACCTTTTAGAATAATTTCTCTCCTTACTCCTTTGTTTTGAGGCAGTGTCTTTCTTGTCTCCTCCCTGTTTTGTACCCTGGCCTAGCTGGCCTGCAAACACCTAGGCGATTCTGCAATCTACCCCCACCCCCACCCCGGCTGTAAGAATGCTGGGATCACAGATGTGCACCACCACATACAAAGTTTCTTGAGTACTGAGGCTCAAAGCCCGGTAACCAGGCCTGAGTGGCTGATGCTTGCTACCCTGCAGAGGTGTCACCTTTGTTAAAAGCACACATAAAGGCTGGAGCAGAGCCCTCATTGTGAATACCTTCATCATGTTTAACTACTACTATTGGGAGTAATAATGCTCGGTGGCCTGGTTTGGACACTGATATTATTATCTCTTCCTCCTTGTGGAAGAAAGAGTCACTGCTGAAAAGTCCAGAAGATGCGGTCTTGTTCAGTGCAATAAACAGAGAGACCCTTATTAATATGCCTTGCCCGAGTCTCTAGGGTTCTTGCCACTTTGGAATTTTTGGAAGTGTTGTGTTCATATGTGGTAAAATTCAAAACATGAAGTCTACTACATTTCCAGTTTGAGCAGACATGGACACCGTCTAGCTTGAAGTAAATCGGCTCTCCCTCATAAGTAACGAGCAGATGCTCATCCAGGTAGCTCTCGATGCAGTGGCTCTATCTGTAAGCCACACAATACAGGAATCTGACTGGGAGAGGCGGAGGAGAGGGGTGGGGCTGGCTGAATCTCTCTCACCCTTTCTTGCTCTCCTGACTACAGCCCCTAGCTCCACATGGGCAAGTGGAGCTATCCCTTGACTCTCCGTGTTTTAACAGCTACACAGTGGAACATGCCCTTGCTGCTTTTTTAAGGATGAAATCTAAGGATGCCATCACTTAGCAAACTTCATCCTCCTGGCAAGTAACCAATGCGTAAAGTTGGGAACTCCCTTTCCTATGCTTGGACCAGGGCCATCACTCTTTCTCCCTTTCTTTCACCTAATCTTTCTGCTTATCAGTCACCACTCTGTTCTGTTCTCCCCTGCTACAGACACGTAGGTACATCTGCGATCCTCCCTCCTTTCCTCTCCCTTTTTGTACCTGTGTGTTGTCTGTCAGTTGGCTTGTGACCGAGGGCTGGCCTAGGAGTCACTTCTGACCCGCATGCCTCTGCTTCCCAAGTGCAGGGGCTGCAGACCTTCCCCACCACAACTGGCTTATGCAATGCTAGGAGAGAACACAGGGTTGCTTGTGTGTTAGGCAGGCACTCTGCCAGCCGAGGCATACCTCAGGCCCCCACTTCCCTTGCTAGTGTACTTATGCAGAAGAAACGCTCACTTTGGTACAGTTTCTTCCCCTTGAGGAGGAACCTTTAACAGTCCTGGGATGAGGCACTATTGACAGTTATCTGTGTGCCTTTCTAATGACTGCTGCCTTGAGGTGGGGGTCTCTCTTTTCTGCAGGCCAGCTGACCTGCAAGGAAGACTTGTTGCAGATTCTGTGTCTGTGCCTATGGCTGGTCACTGGGAATAAAGAGAATTTTGCAGCTCAAAACTAAAATCATTTCTGGTTGTGAGTGAAAAGAGAGACTTGGAGAGCAAGTTTAACAAAACATGTAGGCAGAAATACATCCTCCTTGTTAGATAAAGCCCCTCTGCGTGTCCCTCTGGGTGTCTCTCTGTGTGTGAGCTCTACACACACATCATTGTATGCCCAACTTTCTATAAATATGTTTTTAAAAATCCTATAAGTTCTTAGACGCCAATCCAAAGACCACCAATTTTCCCAATATGGTGTAGCACCTCACTTTCTGCTGGTTGGGCACTTTAATCCCATAAAGATAACCACCAAGGACTTTCTGTGGGGGGAAAATCAGTTACAACCCCAGACAAAGGAGCATTGTTCTCCACCAAATAATTTAATTACTGAGAAATGCTTTTTGGCGAGGCCCGGTCGTCAGGATCTGCCATCTTCCTGCTATTTATCCGTGCTCCGCATTACCTCATTCATTAGCCCTGACAAGGGACTGCATTTGTAACGTTGCCTGACAGACGTGTTACATGCTTCAGCCTTAAAATATTCCACTCAGCACCATGCCGCATACTCGGGAGATGATGTTAAATCAGCCTTGGCAATACACCGCTGTCACGGTGCCAAATAACTCTGGGGGAGAGGGGTGATAAGGGTATAAAGAGATCAATAAGGCAAGAGGATCCGTGCCTTCAAAAGTGGGGCGAAATATGAGAAAGTCTATCCATCAAACATCGGGGCATAAATAAAGCAAGAACACGCTGTGCTGGGGACACCCTCACACCTCAGCATGGCACGCCATTATCCCGGGAGTAGTAAATCTCCCTTACGTTTTGGTAGCTCCTTTGAACCTGGTGTTTCTGAAACACAGACACGAGATCTCCCAGCTCACGCATCAGGGTGACATGGTTCCTCTTCCCCTTCCGATAGAATCAAATGCGACATGGCTGGTGACTGTTAAGGACGGTTCTTAGACCATTTTGATGTGAGCGGTCACCCCTGGGCGAGTTCTCCCTGCGTAATGAAGATTTGTGTAACTCTGGCCTCTTTGTAAATATGAATTAGGCAAATACATTTCTGCCCTTTGAGATGCTATAACTCAACAGGGCCCTCGTAAAACGTCCAGCTATGTTGGCTTTTCTGATGGGAAGCAAGCCAATCGTAGACGCCGGCAATTTGGAAATTAAAACCTTCAGTGACTAACAGATACTCTGATGTACGCCGGGAAGCAATACTTTTCTATTCTTTCAGCCAAAAGCGTCACGTTATTGTAAATATGCAATATTAAACAGAGTAGCTTGCAGATTCCAGGCAGTAAATTTTATGGCCACTAATAGATCGAAATTTATTTTTGTGTGCTAATGGTCGAAGACTGAGAAAATGGTTCTGAGCCCCCAAACATCTGAGGACGCTGAGCTTGCAGAGTATGGAGAACATCACAGGGCTGGTATTTTTAAGGTAGCGGTGCACCTTGTGAAAGGAACTTTTGCTTTAAGTGGATGAAGCTCACAGCTAGGGGTGTGCAGGATAGTTCACAGCCCCCGGGCCTGGGGAGCAGGAAGTGGTGTGAAGGAGGTTAGTCTGCATGAGAAGCAATGTGTGCATAGACAGGGTAACATCAGAAGAACGAATGCAGATGGTAGGTATGACCGGAAGTGAGAAGGGAAGCATCTGCAGGGTCTGGGATCTGGAGGAGGCCCAGGTAAGGACTGACAATGCAGATGTGCCCAGATGTTAAGCCACCAGGACACAGTTGGCCTGTGGAACTAAGTTGCAGACTTCAAGTTGAACTGTGAATTTATGTTGAACCCGAGACACAGTATAAGAAAAATGACCTATGTCATGATGTAGGACAATCCTGAGTGGTTCTGATAAGTATATAGGTCAGGAACGGTCCGGGGAAAGGATATGTGGATCATGGTCTGCAGGACACCGGAAAGAGGATGTGGGATTGTGTAAGGATAGATTGCTTTCACTGAATGAGCAGAGATTGAAGGGGGAAATGTGGGCGGAGGAGTCTGAGGCGGTGGTTTTACCTGGGAGCTGATGAAATCTGTTTGTTAGGGAATTCCTTTCCTCCAGCCCCCTTCTCGATCAGATAGCCAACCCTGTAGTGTCATTTTTTATCTTCTTGCCTTTTAAACATAGTAATCCACACTGTGTAAACCTTAGGCTTCTCAAGAGTCATCTTCTAACAACTGGCAGTGTGTTCATATGCTCCCGTGTGTGTGTGTGTGTGTGTGTGTGTGTGTGTGTGTGTGTGCATGTGTGTGTGTGTAAATTTTCAAAAAGGGAGATATATTCATCGCAACTGATCCAAACTTGATTTTCCGTCTCACCTTCCAGTATGCATACATTTTGGTCTAAATATTTTGAAAGGTGATCCATCTCGGTTTTGAGATAGGGTTTCTCGCCTGGAACCTGTCACGTTGGCTAGGGTGGCAGGCGGGTGACTCTGCGGGATCTGTTGCCTTCTGCCTCTCCAACACTGATAGGTTGTATTATTATGCCCAGCTTTTCCATGGGTTCTAGTCATTGAACGAAGGTCCTCATGCCCACATGGCGCATGCTTTCCAAATGAACTGTCTTCCCAGACCAATTTTTCTGTGTTGTCCATAAAGAAAATCTATACTATTAGTTTGTAATTAGACATGGGAATATTAGTTGGCCATTAGAAACCGATGTGTGAACCACATAGAAGGTTCTTATTTCATTCACCAATGGGTCTGTCTTTGGTTTGCCTGGTAGACAGGATAAGTAGTTCAAAGGACGGAAATATGTTCTATGATACACGCTTCTGTCTTCTAATCGTGAGACAAAAAAGTGCTGATCATACTTTGTGTGTGTGTGGTGGTGGGGGAGAGGTCTGTTTCATTGGAGTTTTCTAGCTCACAGTCTTTGAGGAGACAGATGGGAAGTCCAATACAAAGCACAGGGACTGTCTTGTAGAGTCTTAGGCATGCACATTGGAATGCATTACCCCATTTCATACAGTACACCATTTGTTCCAGCTAGCCTAGGGTATGTGTATAATTTTGCTTAAAATTGGGAAGACAACTACTCTACAGAAGAGAATGAAAGCCAATGTTTCTTCATAAAACATCCATTTGAGTGAGCAATTTTCTTTTAAACTCTATTTTTTGTGTGTCAGAAGCTAGAAGGCTAGCATTGCCAGCTTTTTTTTGGGGGGGGGTACTAGAATGTCTAGTAGAGGGCAAGGAATGTGAGCTGGTATGTCATTGAACTTGTGGACATCCTGGCAATCAAGACAATCTTATTTTAGTACGTACTTTAACAATCTACAGGTACTTCCCCAGAAATAACCTGACAAAAATGGACCATAAAAACTCGCGTTTACAGCTATTTGAAAGAAATCCTGGGAGTGTCTTGTTATTCATTCGCCTCAGGAACGCTGGAGTCTGGAGCTAAAACAAGTTCACAGTCCCAATATCGCATTCGTTAGGACAGTTCTGGATGTGTAATCTGTAAGGCAGCTGTGAACAGGACCTATACCAGTCGTCTCCCCGATGCTGTGAGGAGACATCATGACAAAGGTAACTTCCAAAACACAGTATTTACTTGGACGATGGTTTCACTGGGTCAGAGTCCATGACGGCAGAAGCAAGAACAGGTGAGAGCTCTCATTTCAGTCTGCAAGCAGGGGGCAAAGAGAAGAGTACTGAGAACAGGAGGAAGCTTCGAGGCCTCCACACCCCACCCATGACACCCTTCCTCCAGCAAGGCCACACCTCCTAATCTTCCCACGAAGTTCCATCAACAGGGGAACAAGTATTTAAAGATATGAACCTATGGGACTGTTGCAGTAAAAATAAAAAATGGGTGGGACCAGTTCCCATGCGTACCCTGGCAGTCGCACTGTCTTGATAGTTCTGGCTCCTGTAGGGCCAGCTAATTTATTTATGGCGGCTCCATGCGGCCTCCCCAAGTACATTCTGACCTGCTGTACGAGAGTCATTCCAATGAGGCCCCCTATCAGGCTGCCCAGCCCTCACTCACAGCTCTCTTAGCTGGTTTCCACCACTCCAGGCATACACATCCCAATTCCATGGTGGGCTGGTGTATCCTGCCACCATACACTCTCTTGAATTCAATTAACTGTCCACATAAAACACATCACACAATATCCTCTGATCTAATTGATAAGATATAATTTGCCCATCTAGACAACCCAAAATCCTGTACACATCCATCCCTTAACAATAGTCATAACAACCTGTAACTATGTGCAGAGGAGATTCTTAACATCTGACGCCATGTTCGCTCAGCTTCCTCTCCCTCCCTCCAGCCTCCTCTCCTCTCTAAAACTTTTCTCCCACCCATCCTTCCTTCTCAACCAATGACAGGCCTCATTCTATCCTGCACCTGCCTTTACCTGCATAAAGACATCAATTTACATGGGACCATTCTCATCCAATCCACCATAGGCTCCAACATAAAATTGTAAACTTTAAGTTGAAGATTCTTTTTTGGCCTCTTTTGGGATGGGGTCGGGGGAGAGGAAGGGGACTCATTTACTGCATAGTCCTCCCGTGTGAACTTTGTACCTGATAATAGCATTTTTGCAACATCAAGAGATTGAGCATGCCCGGTAGAAAATTTCAATTTGTCAAGCATTTTACTTGGTGTTGTAAGATTACACAGCAAGTATTTTTGTTACTCTTCTCACTGCTCTGACAGGATACCTGACAAAGGAAACTTAGGGGGACACAGGGTTTATTCCACCACACAGTTTGAGGGTACAGTTTGTGAAGGCAGAGAGGGCATAGCAAGAGGTGTGGCAAGGGGCACGGCAGAAGGCGTGAGAGCAGGGATGTGAAACGACTCATCCCATTGCATCCACAGTCAGGAAACAGAGAAAGACAGATGCTGTGTTGCCCTCATTCTCTTCATTTATCCAGACCCAAACCATGAATGGTGCTGCACATAACACGTGCTTCTCCCTTCATTAAATCTGTGTAGAAACTCCTTTATCAACACGCCCAAAGTGTGTTTCTATAGAGATGCTAAGTATAATAATGGGTGAAGGCTGTTTACCTGGGGATCTCGACATAAGACAGGGCAGCGTAGCCTTGCTTCAAAAGACTACTTACTCATGGTCATGTCAAGATGGGCACTGTAGAAGTGCTTTAGGATTCTCACAACAGCCACAGAGCACTGAAGAGGTGACCATGGGCTAGTTACTTTTCTGTTATTGTATTGAAATACCAGGGGATAGCATTTCATTCTTATACATGAAGGAGGACACACACACACACACACACACACACACACACGAGGCAGGGAGACAGACAGACAGATGAATAGACAGATGGATACGAACAAGAATTAGTGCCACATCATAAAACTTCAAATCTTACCCCCAGCCATGCACTTCCTCCACCAAGTCTCTACCTACTAAGGATTCCATAACCATCTTAAACAGGGCTGCCAACTGAGTATCAACCGAGTATTTAAATATAAGGACTTATATTTGAAGGCAGGGCTCTGGGGGTATTTGTACCATGGCATGGCTTTATGTAGCATCCCTCATTTGGAATCTTTAACAACATCCTGTTAAGCTGTAACTCACTGTTCCAGATGAGGAGAAAGGGGAGGGTAGAAAAAGTAGCCTATTTCTGTTGGGCAGTAAGTTGTTAAGAACAAGCTATGGACCCAGGGCATGGGATGCTTATGGTCTGTGCTTTTCCTCTCCTAGCGATGACGGCAAGCTACCCTCCTCTCTTGTTTAGGGAACAAGCCCATCAAGGGTAAAGAAAGGGCTGTTGTTTGCCCATCTTAGAACTTCAATTCAATCCCTTAGATAAATAACAAAACCAGTTAGGGAGGTGGGGAGTGGAACCACCTTACCATTGGCTGCAGTTTGTCCTCTAGGCGAGAAGATCACATCCAGTTCAAAGGAAAGACTCGATGGAAGTCTGAGTTTGTGCACATTATTTCGAGAGACTTTCTCAAGTCCAGGGTGTGTGGGCCTGTAATACACAGGGGGAAATGAATATTCCTAGTTTATAATTATGAGAAAGAGAAGTTTGGATGTGTCAACATTTGATATGTGTCTGATGATATAAAAATTGTAATAAATGCAGCTATAGGATTAAATGTCTGATATTTTATAGTCTCACTGCCCAACAGTAGGAAATGTTAAAAATGCTATTTATGCAAAATTATCTAGCCAAGCACTTCTTTTATCCCTTTCATGTTTATTCATTCGGTCACTCACTCACTCATTCATTTATCTATAGACAGGGTCTTGTGGAGACCCAGCTAACTTCAAACTGGCTGTGTAGCCAAGACCGACCTTGGACTTCTCTACATTCCTCACGCGCTAAGGGGATCAGAGACATGCACTGCTGTGTTTGGTTTGTGTCGGGTTGGGGACCAAGCACAGGGCTTCTACATTAGAATGAAGTGCTTACCCTAAATTTGGTTAGTGCTGAGGCTTGAACCCAGGACCTCCTGCATGCTAGCCAAGCCCTTCACCAGTGAGCTACGTCCTTACTTCCTTTTTAACGGCATTTTATTTTTAGATGGTCTCACTGAGTTAGCCATACCAGCTTTCAGCCTATTCTTTCACCTAAGTGACCTTGAACTTGTGACCTTCCTGCCTCAGTCGCCAGTGCCATAAGGCTGCACAAACCAGGCCCTGCCTGCTGTCACACTTTTGATATGTGTCCTAATATTGTCTCCTGTATGAAATTTTGTTATGTTTTATGGCCCAAATTTCCTAGATTTAGGGCTTTGAAAGCTTACTTTCTCTTCACGTTTAATTTTGCTGCATCATTAAAAGATGAATAAATAGGTTAATAAAACGACGACGGAACTATTTTATGTCACGGAGTTTAGGTTGTTGTTTATGGACCTGCAGACTTGCTCTGTTAGCTCACTGTAAGGAGTTCTTCTTGGGGTTTCAGCTCTAAGGAAGCCTAGGAAAATGGCATTCTATGCGGATGCCGGGATTCGCTGTTCCTATAAAGCACTTCATGTATTTTGAAAATGTAGAATGGTCAGGAGGTAAAGAGACAGATGACAATTCTGTACCAACAGTTCCTGTCAGTCTCCTTCTGACTCCTTCCCTTTGCCCCTCCCTCCCTCTCTTCCCTCTTCCCTACCTCCCTTCCATTCTCCCTCCTTTCCTCCCTCTGTCTCTCTCTTCTTTCCTCCCTCCTTCCCTCCCACCCTCCCTCCCTCTCTGTTTCCTTCTCCCCATTCCTCTTCCTTCTTTAATTTAACAAACCAACTTGTTTTTATAACTCATTAGCCACCAGTAAGCAGATCAACAATATGAGATTTTAATAAGAAGATTGACTGATTGAGCAAAGAAATGGTTCCCTATTTCGTGATGTTCTTGATGGAGGGGGGAAATTTGAAAGAGTTAATTTAGTAGTAATAAAGTGTTGCCTCAGCCTGTCTTTGTCAACTACATTTATCAGTCTCTGTTCTTTTTATGTGGGAGGGCAAACTCCATACAGCTAGGATTAATGGTTAGCATTGCTGCCATTTTTTATGTCAGGGGAATGTTGAAAGTATTTGACTTTAAAGAAAAGACGAGGTCTTAAAACACAGTTACTTAACATTGTTTAAAAAGGATTTCTAAATATTTAAAACCTTTAAATAATTTCTCTTCCCCAGCTATGTTATTAGAAGAGAGGGAGAGAGAGAGAGAGAGAGAGAGAGAGAGAGAGAGAGAGACAGAGAGAGACAGAGAGACAGAGAGAGAGAGAGAGAGAGAGAGTGTGTGTGTGTGTGTGTGTGTGTGTGTGTGTGTGTGTGTGTGTGTTTATGTACGGATGACTATGGAGGTCAGAAGAGGGCACAAACCTCCTGGATATCCTGGAGCTTGAACTAAAGATAGTTGTGAACTGCCAATCGTGAGTGCTGAGAACTGTCCCTGGGTCCTCTGCAAGAGCCGTATGGGTTCCCTAACCACCGAGCCATCTGTCTAGTCCTTGTCATTTGAGAATTTTCAATCAAGGTGAAGAATACTTACTTGTTACAAACAAATCAAACACGTATTATTCTTTCCATACATTGAATTTTACTTGCAGAATTCATTCTGTCTCAACAGCTCATGCCAATCTCCTGCAAGTCTTTTCCAGTGGCATCCACTCTGGTCAGGAATCATGTCAGCTGCTGTATTTTAGACCGGCTTCCAGAATGTCCCTTGAACTAATAGCAGAGACTCCATTCAGAGATGTGGTTACTGTCAATATTCCTAGTGAGTGTTCTTGGTCTGACACACACACATACACACACACACACACACACACACACACACACACACACACAGAGTCCTCTTGCAGTTAACATTGTAATCTGTGCAGTCATGGCTCATTTTTCCATAAGCACCAATCACGGTCGCCATTAGAGCTGTGAGCTGTTGGGATAGAGTGGTAAGCTTCTATTTAGTGCTGGTCTCAATGCAGGGCCATGGCCCCTTCAGCTCAGGCTATAGCCCCACAAAATTTGAAGCGGGTGCTAATTTTATTAGTTTTTCCTTGAAGAAATCAGGAGCTCGTCAGCTGAGAGGAGCGAGTTGGGCAAAGACTAGGTGCCCTTGGTGTTTGGAGGGTTGGCAATGTTTATAAGAGCCTGCTGGTGTGCTACAGAGCAGCTCATCTCCCTAGCTTATAAATGTTTTCCTGAAATTTGTCGAGCGGTCCTTGAACTGCACAATAACTAGTTTACTTGTGTTTTCAAGTACCGTGAATTTTAAAATGTCATTTAATATCCAGACCTCTGAACAGAAAGAACCTAATGACTGTTGATGGGGCCTGTTTATCAACAGAAAAGAATGCCATGCACTTACGCAATCTGCCAAGGTCTTAAAAACCAATACGTAAGCCAGACTGACTCTCATCCTAACAGAAGTGTGATTAAAAAAACAACTCAGTGGTGATTTGTGAATACCTTGGAGCTAATTAGCCATTCCATGAGACGTGATTGTCTCGTTACCGCTCCATGACCAGATTCTGGTTCTTGATCAAAACGGAAAAGCTGGGCTCTGATGGCTTCATCCAAGGCTTTAAAAATTAACTAGCTCTTCAGCACGCTCTGCGAGGTAGATGACATCACCTGAAAAACCAGAGACCACGTGTAAGGATCTCCCCCATGAGGATGATATGGATGATAAAATTTTATCATATATATATATGTATATACCTGTGTGCCTGTGTATAACATATATGTAATTTGAAAATATTTTGCACTACATTTTGTATATCATAATATGTAAAATATAAATAAGATTACATAATTTATACATATTCCACATCTCTTATATATTTTAGGTTGACAATATCCCAATGAAGTAAGTGAGCATAGTCCCCCCTCTTCTTAGGACACAGGTTGGCGTCCCTAGTTAGTGGGGGGGCTGGTAGAGGCTCAGCAGGCTCCGTAGAGTTCTTAAGCATCAGGTTCCTATAGACTGTTGACCGAAGTCATTACCTGGACCAGCGGACAGGGGATGCTCACACGATTACCTTTTGTGAGCGTTTCCTTCTTTATTGCTCATTTCCATATCTGTACTGTGGGGAGGAAGGAGCTCCCGCCTTCCACCAAACTCTATTATCACCGGCATAATGGAGACCATTGTTTTCAGTCATCCTATTCCAGACAGTGGAGAGGCAATTGCCTGGCCTGAAATCGGAAAAAGCCGTAATGTGCCTGGTTCCTGAAACCATGGCTGAAATTGTGTGGCTGGCCTGAGACACCCATTTAGCTGCATTCATCATGACTTGCACACACTGGATTCACGCCGTCACCCTCATTTGAGGCTCTCACAGATGCACTCATGTCCAACACCCCTCTGATCCTGCTGGTTCCCTCGGGTTGTGTCCGGACTCATGACCGATGCTGCCCCTCCTATCCTGTCCATTATCTTAAGTTGTGTCAGCCCTCGGAGCTCCATGCAAAGAGGTATGCAGAAGCAGAATTATATGGAAATTACCTCCGTCTAGGGGAGGAATCCAACAGTTACCACAACATTCTACCTTGAGCAATGGACTTCTTGCGCATGCCAGTTAAATAATGTACGGTTTATGACAGGAATGTGGTCCGTCTTCATTTTTGGAGTATAAATATGTTGGCATGTCAATCCCACGGGAGACGTTATCCCTTGAGTGGATAAAAGACTACAAATTCTATTGTGCTGGAGATGGATAAAAACGAACTGAGTAGACCATCCGCAGAACAGACTGCTGTGTGCAGGAGTCCTTGGCTTCTCCAAACCACCAGACCAACTGCCGCCGGGCTCTGCCAGCGACCAGATGCCGGCAGGAGAGCTGACTGCAGCTTGGCACCAGAACCCCGGGACTCCAAGCCAAGGGGAATTGCATGCAAAAAAATATTTAACATTCTCTTTGCAAGAGATTTATGTTTTCAATCCAGCGGGAGAAGTATGTTTCAGACTCAGTCTGACACAGATGAAATGTTCTCTGACGTCTCGGCTTTGGAGTGTGGAGGCGTGGGGGAAGTCAGGAGCCCCACATGTACTTAAGAAGCTGACATTGGGGTTGGAGTGGGCTTCTCCTCCCCCTTCCCCTCCCCCACCATGAAGTAAGTTAGTTAGATTGGGTTAATTAATATCATTATTCTGTGAAGAAGTTGTTTTGATATTTCAAGGGCAGGGGTTGTGTTAGCTTAACGTTCTGGTTTGCCGCTCTTATTCAGCGTGCCTCTGGCAATCTTGGAAGACATTTTTGATTGTTAATAGCTTTGTGTGGAGGAGGAGGATCTGTCTGGCTTCTCAATGGAGAGGAGAGATGCTATTGGATCTCAGACAATGCACAGGGCAGTGCACACAACAAAGCAATGTCCTTCCTACAACGTCCAGGGTGGCAGAGTTGAGGTACCTTCAATTAAAATGTCACAACCTCCTGCTGCTAAGTATTCAAGAAATGGAATGACATTATCTAAAAGAAGGTTTTGTTTTCCCTCTCACTACTTTCTTGACTCTCTTGGTGGGCAGGCAGCATTTATTAGACGGCGTCCATTACTTTCTGCGAGACAGGAATGCCTCGCAGTCAGCTTTCGTGTTCACCCAAACCATAGCAAGGAAGCTTCCAGCAATCCTGCTCACAGACCCGGGCATCTCACAAGAGTGTGAGAGGACCTGAGGTGGGTGCTACAGTTGAGGCACATGGACCAAGCTCACTAAGCGAGCCAGCATCTGAGAGCGAACCCCCCTCCTCCACTCGCCCCCAAACCTCCCACTCCCAGCCAGTTCATCTTCTTGTTAAACAACCGAATGCAAACAGTTGAACTCACTTGCTTGACATCACATGAAGAACTCATCCCTGGTTTGGATGGTGACATCCCCTTTAGAAATTAAAGGTCAAGGTGACTTCATTTATATTCTGAGGGGAGGGTTGGTTCTGCTTCCCTTGGCTGTTAGCCACCCTCCGCACCACCACTGCTCACACGTGCCTGCATCAGCACCCACACCTGTCCTGTCCCGCTTGGCTGACTTCCTGGAAGAACCTTCCTTTCTTGGGGTCCATGCATCATGAAGAGTTGAAGTTTAACCCCGCCTGTAGGGCTTCTGATTTCAGGCTCCTTAGGATCAAACCTGGGTCCCTACTGTGTGACCTTGAAGAGGTCATTCTTTCTCCACTGCCTCTTTTGGCCTTTGCAAAATGAGGGGAACACTGTTTATCTCACTAGGCTCGTGGTGCTGGTGGGTTACATAGCAAATGCTCAGCCGCCATACAAA
Organism: Rattus norvegicus; assembly: GCF_021556685.1. Lineage (NCBI taxonomy): Eukaryota > Metazoa > Chordata > Mammalia > Rodentia > Muridae > Rattus > Rattus norvegicus. The sequence continues at coordinate 124,573,452 of NC_141541.1, read as the reverse complement.
AAAAGTTACCTCTAAATACCTTCACTGCCATTTTAAGTGTCTTCTTCCTATAACTGTATCAAATCCTTTAAAGAAGAAACTGGTAGGGATATTCTAGTTGGCAGTCCCAGTGTGTGGTTAGCCTCTCTTCAGTGACCCCCCTGATGACTCTCTTACCAGGGTCACTATGCATAAACACCAAAGAAAAGCCTGTGGATTTGTGAACGCACCAGAAGTCCCCTCTCTTCTTAAAGCCGTCACCCAAAGCCTGCACATTCAAACATCTACTTCTACTGCTTCTAACCGTGCTGACTCTGCAAATTCATCCCTTGTCACAGCACAGCGATCAACGGCTCAGTAACCACAGACCATAAGTCCTCCGTACCCCTAAATATGATTTATAGACTGCGGCCTTGAACAATATAGCAAAGTCAATTTTATCTGAAGGAAAATATTATTTTACTAACATTTTAAAAATCCCCTTCTTGGTGGCTCAGGATGATTTAAATCTAATCAATGATAAAATTCCAAATCCAGCAGGAGACAAAGAATGAAGGATAAAGTGTACTAGCCACTTTAATCAGAAAAATGGTTCCTGGATACACTGACACTGGGGGTTATTGACATTCCTGCCACTCTCTCCTCCCTCCCTCCTCCCTCCCTCCTCCCTCCTCCCCTTCCTTCCTCCCTTATTTCTTTCCTTCCTCCCTTTTTCTGAGGACCCCGTGGTTTTACTAGCTGGGTTCCGGCAGCCAGAGGATACCAAATTGCTCTTGGTTTCCACAAATGAATTCACGTAGGCTGTGCATTTACCAGACATTCTGGGAACCCTCCTTCACCTTGATGTTGGTAAAGGAATGCTATTTTGAAAGGGGGTGGAGAGGAAGGAATTTAGAACTTTTGAACACAAAGAACAATTTGCAATTCTTGTGGCTATTTAAATCATGGGGTATCCCTGAAAGAATAATAAACCCTTTGAGACTAGGAAGGGTTTACTAATTAAGTGGTAACGTCTACAGATCTGCTGGTTCCACCATAGAGCGACTCCTCTTTCGGCAGAACTTCCAGAAATTTTAAGCAGGAAGTTGGCATTTCATGGGTTTTTTCCAGAACCCTCACATTCATTTATAAGAAACAAATACATATCTGTCCGATGAGAGGATTCGATTGGTAAAGGGCTTGTCACATAAGCATGGGAATCTGAGTTCGGATTTCTAGAACCCACAGAAAATGTTGACTATGGCGGCCTGTGCCTGAGACCTCAGCGCGTAGAGCTAAGGAGAACAAGGAGATGCCTGAAGCTCATTGGCGAACCAACTTACCTGATAGTGAGAGCTTCTAGTTCAGGTTCAGTTAGAGATCTTGTGTCGAGGTGGGAGACAGTTAAGGAAGACACTGAAGACAGACCTTTAGGTTACACACACATGCATGCACACCAGTGTGCATGTGTGTCCACAATGACAAGTACACTCACCACACACTCAGACACACAGATACCCGTGAGAACACACACACACGCGCGCACACACACACACACACACACACACACACACACACACACACAATTAACTCTTGTCTTCATTTCTATGCATACAACTTCCCTCTCCCCTTCTCAACATCGTTTTGCCTTAGCCCTTTTTATTCCACTGGGTACTCTGGCCTTGTTGAAGGACACATTGATCGTTGTAGGCATGATGCAATTTGCTAAATGGTGTTCTACTTACGGAAATGCCTGCAAAGAGCCCTGAGGGAACAAAAGAATTAACTAAACACGTATTGATCATGTCATATCTGCTGCTTTTCTTATTTGACCAGTCCAGGACTGTCTGGTATCTCTCGTTCTGTGAAACAGGGAGCTGGGGGACATTCTTTAGGTTCCGTGGTGGTTTTAAGTAAGCAAGGATAGGAACTGCTTTAAACAAAGTCTCATTTTTAGAGAAACCCTAGCACAGTGTAGAACTTAAGGAATTTGGAGGGAGGGGCCTTGAGAGTGGTGGCCAAGCGCTTTGAAATCAGTCCTGCCTGGGAATTATTAGACAATGTAGCACTGAATAAGACCGAAAAAAAAAGAGTCAATGTGGTCTGACCTACGGTGAGCTAGAGACCTGGACACCACTCTAGTAAGCGCCAAAAGCACCTACTATGAGCAGTGCTTATACAAGAGGAAAAGTTCATGTGCCCAGGAGTGTCCAAGGATGGCTACAGCATAATCAAGCTGACGTTTTCTATGTTTTAAAAACGTTCAAGTCTTATGCACATATTAAATTCTGAAAGGCAAGAGATAAAGTTCACTGAATGCAAACACTCAAAGCAGACTCCCGTGTGCGCCTACATAAAAGTATGGATGGGGGAGGGGCAGGGAAGTCCACATTAACAATGTTGATCTTGCACTTGCAGTAGGCAGAGCTAGAGAAATAGAACCAGGTCCATTCTGGGAGATGATAGCTCTGACCTCTGTTCCTCAGCTTCCTTGCTCTCTCTCTTCCTGCCCACCGGTCTCTTCCTCTCTTTGTTCCTCATTCTTTCATTTGAGTCACTCTGGGCTTGCACGGGACAATCCTGTCATCTCCTTTGGGTGTCTCTGATCTATCCAGTGACTCACAGGCCTGTGTAAGGGTGCAGGAGAGGAGGGTGAGCAGACAGAGCACCTGAAGACCGAATGCAATGCCAGACGGCACACACACGGGCCAGGAGAAGGACCGGGAATTTAGAGGGTTGGGCGGCTGTGTTCTGACATTTGGGCGGAGGGAAGAGATAAACTCAACACCAAGACCTTCGGTGGGGGGCGGTGTCCAGGCTTGGAAAATGATGACTCTGCAAAAACCCAGGGGCTCGTGATGGGGAGTTTCATGTGTGGGGAGCTGGGGAAGGGTATGGAAACCAGTACAGTGAGATGCCCATTGAGGTCCTGAATCTTAAGGAGCATTCCCATAGAGCGACTTGTAAATATGAACCAGGGCCAATCCGAGACCTTACTAGGTGAAAAGCGGATGCGATAGCAGGAAACAAGGCTGAATCCCGTGAACGCATCCCTCTGTCTCCGTAACCAGCATCCCGTTTATTCCTCTCATTTGCATATTATTTGCATAAGATAAAGCCTAAAGATTTATAACCGCCTTCTGTTTATCGCATACAGGCTAGGGAGATTCAAGATGGGGTAGACTTTAAGGAACTAAGCCCAACACGTCGATACGAACCAAGTTGTGAATGCCAGGAAGGAAAATGGCTTCCAGGTGCTCCATTTGAAAAGAGAATCATCAGTAAGAGGCAATGGGGCGGGGTCAGGAGCGGAAATGGAGGAAGGGAGCTTCCCAGGGTGAAGGAGTCTGGTCCAGGAAGCAACTGGAGGGAGGAAGAGAAGCAAGTGGGACTTTAGGATCAACTTGGTGAAGGGTACGCTTGGCCTCAGCACAGTGGGAGTCCCTGCATCCCTCCATGATGTATTCTAGATGTTCCCAAGGCCGAGGTCAGTTCTAATTATTGGATGTCCTCTGCTTCCACGGGCCGCAGGCCTGTCCACTTAGCGGTGTCAGTTTCGGTGTTTTGTTTTGTCTAGAACGAGATCACAACAGCATACGGTATAGCTTGTCATCGCTGCCTCCCATCATACCATCAAGGTAGCCCTTCCAGTTCTTCCTCGACTCAGCTGTTGAGCAGCCGGGTGACCTCTGTATTAGGGGCTTTCCCCGTTGCTTTGACACAAAGAAAAGCGACTTGAGGAAGGGAGGGCTTCCTTCTGCCCACAGTACAAGACTGCAGTATAGTCCACTGTGGGGAAGGGCCTGATGCCAGGAGCTGGAGACCGCTGGTCACATCGCGTCTATGGTCAGGAAGAAAAGACGGCTCCTGGGCTTCAGCTCACGGTCTCCGTCTCCATTTGATTCTATCCTGAGTTCCACATTCAGGTTGGGCTTCTCACCTCAGTTAACCCAGTTTAGATATCCCCCCAAATACTCGGGGGATACTTATCTCCCAGGTCAGTATAGATCCCACCGACTTGGCAGTCAATGTCAGCTACCACATTGGCTTGAATAAATTCATTTCTGCTACTGAGCCCCAAGCTTCCTACTTGACTCCCTCGTTGTAATCACTCAGCCTCTAGGAAAGAGCCCAGCTAAGTTTTTCAGTAGAATAGTTTAAAAGACACGTAATGACTTTTATTGATCTGCATTGTCTGTGTCTGTGAGAGTTAATGACACAATGTGTGTGCAGTTGCCAATAGGATCTAGAAGAGGGCATCGGTCCCCTCGGAGCAAGTTACGGGCAATTGTCACTCTCAAACCTGAGTGTTAGAAACTGGGCCTGGGCCCCTGCAAAGGCAAGGGACATTCTGCACTTCCGAGCTCTTTCTCTATGATCCCTTCCTCAAACCCCATCCACTGTCTTGAAGAATATGCTCACCCCTGCTTTTGCTTGACATTCTGGATTCCAAGTGAAAAACTTGGCCTTCTTAGAACACGGTCAGCAGTGATGGTCTAGCCGCAAACCACATCAACAAATGACTTCGTCAGTGGCTCTTGCGAGCTGCTCACTTAGAGCAGCCATATCTGTGTCAGCTCACTAAGGTCTCTAACAGACCCTGAGACCATAATCTTGTTCATGTTAACGAGACTGCTGTTCTCTAGAGGGGTTGCGTCACCATCTAATGGTCACCCAGCCGATAAGAGAGGCAGCAGGAACCCGACCCAGGCATTCTGTGGAATTAGAGATCTGAAGATGGTCTGCACGAAGAACGGCGAAATAAAATAAGTGATATGTTTACCAATTTTGATCTGTAGAAGTGTAATTACCTTTATGTCACATATCCCAACCTTTGTGAGGCAATTTTATTATGTGAAATTTGACGTAAAATGTTTTGACTGATTAAAGTAGTGGAGAAGCCCGAAAGGAAGGGAAGCCCCAGCGTGCTCAGGGCACATCAGGCAGCACCTGTAGTAGAGGTTTTAGCTCTCAAATGCCAAGAACAGCTGTCGTTAGAGTCTGGTGGACAAAGGCCACTCGATAATAAACCTCCCACAGTCAACGGGACACTTGTAATGCATGAATCCTCCTGTTCAGGGTCCCAGTCTCTAGGGTCGGATATTTCAAATCGGTTACGATCTTTTGAATCATGTCGTGATGGGACACAGCCTAAGAGTGGGAAAAGGAGCCGAGACAGATATATTTCCTCCCTCACTTGCTCACACACTCATTTATAGAGCCAGGATGGTTCTGCACACCTAGAATCATGCTCTACCACAGGGGGATGAAGGTAGCAGATAGACGTTTCTTTGGAGAAAAGGAGAGAATCAGAGAATAGGGACGATAAAGCTGTTTCACTGTTAGGCCATCTTCATGCAACAGGGAAGAGGTGGCAATGCTAATCTAGAAGCATAAGGAGAACCAGTCTGGTGAGGGACAAAATCAAGGCTGAGGGTGTCTGCCAAGAGTGCCTGCTAGTTCATTGTCTGCCAGGCGTGGTTGTGCTGATCCAATGTTGGGCCAGAGGAGGGAAAAGCAAGTGATGAGTGATAATGTTCTCAGAACAGTATGGAACATGGTATTGGTGTGTGTGCGTGTGTGTGCGTGTGTGTGCATGTGTGTGCATGTACGTGTGAGTGTGTATTTTGTGCCTGTGTGTGGTGTGTGTGTGCACGCACACTCGAGCGCTTGTGCATGTGTGTGTGCATGAATGTGTGCATGTGTGTGTGCATGTGTGCATGTGTGTGTACATGTATGTGTTAATGTATATTGTGTGCCTGTGTGTGATGTGTGGTGTGTGTGCATGCGCACACTTGCACATGCATGCGTGTGTGCACAAATGTGTGCACGTGTGTGTGTGCATGAATGTGTTCATGTGTGTGTGCACGAATGTGTTCATGTGTGCATGTGTATGTATACATGTGTGTATGCATGTATATGTGTGTGCCTGTGTGTGTGCACAAATGTGTGCATGTGTATGTATGTGCCTGTGTGTGTTGTGTATAAGCATGAATATGTACATGTGTGCATGTGTGTGTGTGTGCATGCATGTATGTGTGTGTGTTAAAGAGGATGAGTGGCTTGACTTGCACTACCTTTAGTGAATGCTGCTGGCCTGTATATAGGCCCTGGCTTCTGTTTGTCCAGTAACAGTCTGTTCTGTTTTCCTTCTGTTTGCAGCAGTCCTATGCACCAGCTCCCCACCCCATGGCTCCTCCCAGCCCTAGCACAAACAGCAGCAGCAACAGCAGCGGGGAACAGTTGAGTAAGACAAACCTATACATTCGAGGACTTCCACCAGGCACCACTGACCAGGACCTCATCAAGCTATGTCAACCGTAAGTGTCCTGGGGTTCCCTGGGCCTGTTCTGATGTACACATCACCTGTGGGGACACCCCATGGGCTGATGTACCCAATGCAGACTCAATGAGGAAGCCTCTTCTACATAGGTGGGGGGTGGGGACTTGCTCCAGCTTTCTTCAGGGAGTGGGGTTTGGTGTGTGGCTGTGTGGGTGTGTTTCTTGAACAGAGGGCTTGGGAACTGCAGCCAAGTCATGCATATTGACCTGGAAGTCAGAGGGTGACAATAGAGACTTGTTCTTCACTGCTGAAGCTGGAGACGGGTTGGTGATGGATGACTATGGTCATGGAAGGAGCCGCATTAGGGAATGGTGTCAATGATGCAGGTGATTGCAGGATGCCGTCCTGCCTGGGCACCAGAACTTTTCTAACCATACTTGGTAAACACAGGTTTAACCAGGACCTGATCATTGGTCCTTTAATTCCCCTTGAAGTAGCTATTCCCAATCCTCATCACTACTTCCCATCCAAGCCAAGAACCCTCTAATGGAATCCTTCTATATTGCCCAAGATAGATAGAAATCATTGAGTCTTACTCTAAAAATGTTTTCATTAATTCCTTATCTATAAACTTATTATCACTGCCATGTCTTTGCAAGTATGTTAACACAGCATGGTTTTCCCCAACAAATAAACTCTAACAAATTGTGAACTAAGGATCCCAGGCTGGTGTTTTTAGATTTCCCTCCTATTATTTTCAAAATATCATCGATACAGATGTCTGTGATCAGATTGTCCCACGATAATTTGAAATTTGGGAGACGCTACTACTCGGTTGCTTCCTTTCTCCCTTGTAGCCTGGTTGCTATTTATTTTGTGAGTTTTCCAACCTCTAAGCTATGAGAAGGGGAAACGCAACAGGCAGTATTTATTTGCTTTTGTTATGAATCGAAAAGTTGAGAGTTCCTATCTAGACAACAGATAATGGCGGACAGACATAAACGGACATCCAAAAAGTCATAGCCAGATGATCAGCTAGCAAAACAATAGGTGGGGATGGATAAACACACTCTGTTGCTACGTCTGTGTGATCGTGCAAGACATAGTATGGAATTGTTGAGGGAACATGCTTACTTCGAAGACATCGACTTTAGTCTTCTAATGTTAGAACTGCTATGACAAAGGCATATGGACATCTGTTAATTTTTATTTTACAAAAGATACAGGGGTTGGGAATCAGAAGGCAAATAGCTTGTTAGAAAGATCTGCACTATTTAGGAGAGTAAAGTCTTAAAAAAATACCAAAGTTGTTGGTTTTATGACTAGGTTTGTAGGTAAATTGTGTTTTCATTGGCTCATACTCGAGCCATATTCATATGGCACATTTTCTGGGTATTTTGTAGAGACTTTTTTCTAGTTGTTCTGTGCCATCCACGGAGTTCTGAGTCTGAGCGACTCTGCTCCACTGGGCCTGGAGAGGATATCAAGAGGCAAGCATTTCTCGCAGGCTCTCTCCTGTGGCAGATGCTTGTGAACTCTTCTCTCGTGGACACATGAGGACCACTGGCTGCTCTGGTCCGAAGCTTCTCTGTGTGATGAGGACAAGCAGGGGTGGCCACTCAGACATCCTCAGCCCTGGTGTGGTCATTCGTTTTCTCTTCAGGAAGATAGAAGTGAAGACGGGGACTGTGGTTCGTTTAGTCAGTAAAGTGCTTTGCTTTGTACGTGTGAAGACCTAAGTTTCCCTGACCTCCAACCCATGTAAAAGACCAGGAGTGGTGGTACACACTTGTAATCCAGTACTAGGTAGATGAAAACAAGAGGATCCCCTGGGTCAGCCGGCTTAGCCTACCTGGCAGGCTCTAGAATGATACCCGAGCTTAACTTTCTGGCCTCTACACGGATACATACATACATACATACATACATACATACATACAGGTGTGAACATGCACCCTACAACATACATACATTCCTGCATGCATGCACACATATGAACATTTACATATACACCCCATCACACCCCTGTCACTCAATCACAGGAAAGTGAGTGGAGATTTTTTTCTGTAGATTTCTCTTTGTACTGTTTGAGATGTGCTGAAATTGCCTCTGAAGAAGGCATCAGAACGCGCTCGTTTTTCAATATTCTAGACTTCTGGGAGAACTTTGCTGCAGACTTGGTGGCTTGGACTCAGCCATGTTTGGGAATGTGTGTATCATGGGAACTGGCAAAGTACATACATCAGAGCTTTCTGGAACTTTTCTTTTACTGAAGAGCTAGTTCATGGACATGCCACTGTGGCCAGAGCAGAGCACAGATCTCTCTGTCAACTGACATCTCTGTCAAGCATTGCCGGTTATTTTAGAAATGGAGAGTATTACCTAAGGCCTGCGTTGGCTGGGAAGACGTGGCGGTCAGGCATGTACAGGAGCATAGAAGTCTTGCTGATGTTTCTATGTATATTTGAGAAGTTGCAAGGATGTTGCAGAAGCAGGAAGTAATGGTAGGCCTTGTGCACGAATAGTTGCCAGTTAACAAGACTTAGCCAGTGGTCAGGTGACTGAAAAAACACTTTTGGGTTCACTAGTCACTGAAGTGATTAGGATGTGGTATTAATTGCTTGTAATATTTTCCTTATAGAATCATAGAGAGCAGTTATGACTACTTAGCATAGTAGAAGTAATTGTGTGTGAAGATGTCTGGCTCCCACCTCCACCCGCTGAATGTGTCATCAGTGAAGTCTGTGACCTTAGGCAAATCAAAGAATGTATTAGAACCGAAGCTATTTACATTTCTTTAACTCTGAAATTTAGTGGGTGAGGGCCTCGCTTGGAACTCACCTTTGTCCGTCCTGTGTCTCTTTCTCTTGTCTCCCTGTCCAACACTGGCACAGCCTCGGCCTGGGGTGGCTAACCACTGTAAGAGCCAGTGGCTGGGGGTGCTCTTGCTGGGAAATAGACGCAGCTCATTTGGAAAGCCTTGTCCCCTCTTTTGCAGTCTTAGTTCCCTATGGTGCATATAATTTGCATGTATCGTTTTCAAACTTGACATTTCTATCAGGGACCCAACATTTTAAGATAGGAAGAAAAGACTTTTGTTTTCTGTTTTGAGGCAGTGCCCCATGCATTCCAGGAGGGCTTCAAATGCCACGTTTAGACCAAGACGCTCATGAACTTCTCTGACAGCCCTGCCTTTGCCTTGTAGGTTCTAAAATTGATTACAGGTATGCACCACCGGCCCTGGTTTATGTGGTGCCTCCTATCAAACCCAGGGCTTTAGATATGCTAGACAAACCTGCCAGCTGAGTAGTGTCCCAGGCAGTATTTGCAGGGTTATGCAAACGTTCCGTGCACCCAGTTACCATGCTAATTCCTATGAGGTTACAGGCACTTCTAAAGTTAATCCACCTCACGTGAAAGGAAGTGTAATGATTACTAATATTGGTGATAATAAAATGATAGAAAACAGAGATTCAAAAGCAACATAAATACAGAATTTTCTGGCATTAGGATATGGCACCCCGTATGAATGTTAAGGCACAACAAGATGGTGATATAAAGGAAAATAAGTGCAGTATGCTTCAATGTGTAATATGAAAACAAATTTAAATGACCCCTCCACCCCCGCGTGTTCAGATGAGAAGTAAAAATCGTGGGTAAAGGGGGAAGCTGAAGGATAAGAATCAGGAAAACAGACGTTTGCTCTGTGGCCATTGTAGTTGTAGCTGTATCTTAGATAGGTGCTTGGCCATGCACGTTTAGTAGGAAATGGGACCTTTTGTAACTCTTTAGAAAGCTCAGAATACAGACTACTCTTAACAAGGTTCTCAGTAAAGAAATATTTACAAGACGGACATGCAGGCCTGTGATTTCAGTGCCAGGGAGGAGGAAGGAGAAGGCAGAGGCATCAGAGTCATCCTTGGCAGCATAGAAGGTTGAGTGCTAGTCTACAGGACTCAAGACCCTGCTTAACAATGGCAGCAATGATAAAAACAAAAAGCAATCAAGAAAAGGATGTATTTACATAACACTTCTAGCATGTTGGTGGTGACACCGTTTAGATAAAGCCTTTGTCTTCACTCAGCTTTCCTTCTACTGGGGAAAAGAAGTGTGGATTAAATAAGCATTTGGCTTGAAATAAAAAAGGTAGCCCTAAATTCAGAGAGGAAGCTTGACATGCCTTAGTTTATAACCTGCCCTCAGACAGTCACCATTGAGGAGACAACAATTAAGGTCATGAGAGGGAATCAATTTGATGAGGAACAAAGGGAGGGGCATCCCAGGCAGAGGGAACATCTTACTTGCAGACACCATGTCTGTCCGAAACCCTGCAAGGACAAGAGCTTGAGCAGGTCAACGTGGCCATAGCAAAGGGCAGCCGACCTCGGAACACGGTGAACCTGCAGCACAGAGGGGAACAAGACGTCTCTGTGAGGAAGCCATAGAGTGGTCATAGGCAATCTCACTTTAGTTTGAAAAAAGTTCACTTTGGCTGCAGATCGAGGAGGAGGATCCTTGAAACTGCTGACCATTCAGAACAGGTACGACCGAAGCGTTAGTCGGAAGCAGGACTGACGGACATCCAGAGAAGGTGTGAGAATGAGTGTTGGATGGCGGTGGTGGCAGAACCCTTGTGTATGAGGAAAGATGGGATGCGCTGGTCCTGGGGGCTGGATTTAGCGTCCTGTATAACTGAGGTGAGGCAAGCTCACCATGCCTGAGCTGCATTTCCAGCCACTCTGACTTTACATAGAAACTCTGTTTACACTTTGCTTCTTCACAGCTATGCTACTCCAGCTGGCCTAGGACGCTACCTGTCACCCAAGGGGCCTTTAATGTGCAATCCTGCTGTCCCAGGCTCCCAAGTAGCTGGGTTTATAGACTGCACCACAATCCACAATTGTATTCATGTGTCTTTAAATTAAAAAGCCAAGTAAAACAAGGCCTTGAGAGTCCAGTAGCTTCAAAACAAACAAACAAAAGGACAGAAATCAGGAAATATAATAAAATACTTGACCTTTATTTAGTCCCTGTCTCTTGCCTGTCACAAATGGGCACCGAGCATCCTATAAAACATCTACTGGCCGATACAGTAAAGGGATCAAAGACAGACACAGTAGAGACTGACAGAGAGGAAGACTCTTTAACACCAGGAGCTCTCAAACCCTGGTATACATTAGAATTACCCGATCAGTTAATCATACACACACAGGTGGTGTGGGCTACCAGGTGGCGATGATCACGGGTGGACACTTGGATCACAAGTGGCCTCTGCTTATCATAAGAGGAGCAATTCAGTATGACGCAATCTCACTTGTTAAATTTGAGAAGGTTGCAGTGTTTTGGGACTAAGCAAAAGTTTGGTGATGTGATAAGTTTTCAATACTTAAGTTAAATGGCCCCCTCAAAGAAATTGGCAACTTTCTCTCCCTTTCCTGTCTCTGACTGTCTTTTTCTCATTTATTCTCTCTCTTCCCCTCTCTCCCGCTTCTCCCTTCCTCCTTGCTTTCCTTTTGCATATGTCAAATTGCCTGACACATTGCATAATGGACTCTCTCCCTGGAGCTGCACGGGCTAGACAATCTGTCAGCCTTCGAGCTGCACCCCAGCCCTGCGGTTGGCTAACTTCCGCTGTATAATCACAGCCACACTTTAGCACAGTAAAGTTGAGCATTAATCACCATGGAAGAATCATGACTATATCTACAGTTTCTATGTCCGTCCTATCGTTTATCTAATCGTGCAAGTGGCTTATCCATTTGAATTAGGACAGTCTTGGGAAGCCTTGACCAAGAAGCAGGTGTGGTAAGGCATAGCTGCAACCCCAGCACTTTGAAAGGCTGAGGCAGGAGGATCATCTGGAGTTCAAGGCTAGCTTGGGCTACATAGTGAGACCTTAACTTAAAATGAAAACAACAGAGAAGAGCCCTCGACATATGTCCCCGGGTTGTGATTAGCTCATCTGGCCATCCCTGAAATATCCACGGGACATCTCTGCTGAGGTGTGAGCAAATTGCTACTGAAAAGATTTTGTTGTCCTGCCCTTCTGTCCTTCCAGCGAATGGAATGCTCTTCTTGTTCAAGTTCCTATACCCTAAATTGTCCCCTCTACAAATGAGACTGTGAATGTCACTCTCTCATTTAACAAGAGAGGAGATACGCCCACCTCGAAAAGCCTGCAGAACAGAATGAACAGAATGAGTGGTACACTCAGATCTGAAGGGTCTGCAGGTGCTAATCTCCTCGACTTTTACCCCGCCCCGCTGCTGTCCTCTTACAGCATGGACCGAACACTGAATAGGAAGATCAGCTACCGGGCCATCCGGCTCCAGCGCAGAGTCCATTACCCACGGTGTCAGACGGTTTTGACAAATGGGCTGACACAATCAAACCTTTTATCAATTTAAAAGTAACCTTGTCACAGTATCCGTCAAACCCCCGAGATTCAACTAAAGAGAAACAAGGGGCTCCTGGGTAACCGAGTAAATAAGAGAGATGTGCCTGGAAATCCCCTCTCTTCTTCTTGCCCATGTGTCATTGAAGATTTAAAAGTCCCTTCTGAGAAGACTCAAGGAAATTTATTAGCCGCTTTCTCCAGCAAGTCACACTCAAGTTACACAGCCGCTTGTGAGGTACCATAAATCTGTGGTGGCGGGTGTGGGTGGAGGTGAGTTCTAGAATCTGTGAACCGGGCTTGCGTCTTATAAAGGAAAGGGTCCTAAAGACTCAGGCTGAGGTCCTCGTGTCTGTCAGACTCTGGCAGCTGTCTCCATAGTCATTCATAGTCTCTTTTAGGCGCAATTAACAATCATCTCTTGTAGGCTAGACATGGCATTTGATTAGTGCTTAGTGACTAATTGGCATTAATAACACACTGCTATAATTATATATACTATTAAGGACATTAATGGTGGGACTAGGAAGATAATTCAGACAGAAAAGTCTTTGCCATGCAAACTTGAGGACCTGTTTTCAGTCAGTCCCCATGGACAATAGCCAGGCATGACAGCAAGCACATGTAATGTCAGCACCGGGGAGGCAGAGACCGGAGAATCCCTTCGACTTTCTGACTGTCCAGCCTAGCCTGTTCAGTGAGCTTCAGGACAGAACACTGAGAGTCGCTGACTGTGCAAAGGATGGAGAAAGCTAAGGAGCGGGTCCCTGAAGTTGTCCCTGGCCTCTGCATTCATGTGCAGACATTGTACCTACCCCCACACACATGCACACACATGCAAATGAAAGAACAAGTAATTGTGTGAGGGTCCCATGCTGTGTACTCCGCTAAGTCAGTAAATCATACTGCACGATGCTCAGACTGCCCCTCTGAGGGGGAAACCATTTCTGAGCAAATGAGTCAGCAGAGCATCAGGAACGAGCTCAGACAGACCTCAGAGTCAGTGTCTGACTCTTGCTTCAGAGCCTTTATTCACGACATTCCAATCACCCATACACTAAGAACACCATTTGCATGTCCTCGGGTCCATTGCATGATGTGAGAGTTCCAAGGGAGCTTTGAAAGCCTAGAGCATCTGGAGGCATCCCGCAGCCTTCTGACTCAGAAAATGTGGGATCAGCTTGGGCATTAGGATTTACAAAAACACACTCAAGTGATTCTAACGTTTAGCAAAGCAGATACACCTGGGGGCATTAATGTACACAGTAATCAGAAAACATTTTCTTTTTCTTTTCGTCATAGATAATTTTTGTGTCATATGTATGTATGTGCACATACACAGACACACACACACATGTGCATATCTGTGCACATGGAGAAGCAAGAGATTGATGTTAGGAATCTTCCTCTATACCTCTCTATCTTTTTGAGACAGTTTCTCCTTGAACCTGGAGCTGCTGTTCAGGATAGTCATAGAGGCCCCAAATCCTTGGGATGCTACTTTCTCCACCCTAGAATTTCAGGCAGATGCTGCCTCGCCTAGCTTTTTATGTGGGGGCTGGACAAACTCGGGTCTTCATGCTTGTAAGCAAGCACACTGCCCCACGAGCCAGCCAGGTCTCCAGCACAAAGTCTTCCGATTCAACAGGAGCTGCTCCATTTCTGGGTGCGTCCTGTGCCAATGCTTAGTACAGTCTGGTATTCAAAGGGCTCGTGGTTCTAAAACTAAAGTCACATTGTTCAGAATTCTGGGGACATGCTAAAAATCACAGCCTGGTCCTTTCCCGTTGTTGTTTTCCCCCACTTTGATGAGAAAGTTGTGCTTTCTTTTTCTGTTTCGTTTTTGTTGTTGTTTTTGGAGAGAGTCTCAGATGTAGTCCAGTCTGGCTACATATGGTTTAGCGCTCAACTGTGTAGCACACGCCGGCCTCGGATTCACATCAGTCCTCCTGCCTCAGCCTCTGAAGTGCGAGGACAGCGGGCATGAGCCACTGGCTCTGGCTTTGTCACATGGTCTCTTCTAATCTCTTTGAATATGCCCGTAGCTGGTAATGAACAATCCTTCCTGGTCAGCTAAGAGTGAAGAGGAGACGAATGGAAGTTCATGAAGTTCATGCTGAGAGCATGTTGGCAGGGCACAGGAGGGTGTGGTCAGTCATTCTTGAAAGAACCGGCCTTGAGATGTGGTGCTGCCGATAGGTACCAGAGGGACTTGCAGTTTAAGGGCTGGAATGGCTTGAGTTCTGAACCATCCTGGCTTGTCTTTTGCCCACGGATTGACAAAGTTCACGAGATCGCGAGTCCTTGTCAAGCATGTTAGATTTAGGAAACATTTTGGAAATACTTTGACAGAATAAACAGAATCGCTTATTTCAACAGGACAGGTGGGTTAGTGGAGAGAAAGATTAAGAGAAATTCCTCAACACTGGGCTTGGGCCTCTAGAGAAAGTCTAGATCCACGTATTGGATTGAGGACTGTGGGTGGAGGAATTTTCGGAGAAAGACGTCAATAGGTCTTCTAGTCTCGTCAGATTTGAGATGTGGTTAGGCTATTAAAAAAAAAAAACTCTGAGTCATCAGTGATTATAAATAAACAAACAAACAAACAAATAGATAAAAACAGAATGATCACCAGTTGTCACATGACATATATCACTAGTATAATATAGACTAATTTTCAGTCAAAGCTATGGAGTTGGAGTCCTAAAAATTATAATTGGCTTTTAAGCCCATCATACTGACGGAATGGTAATGTAGTACCTGTTGGGTACTGGACAGTACTCTTGAGTATTTGGCATGTGAGTGTGTTATAGTATGTATATGGAGTCGACTTTATAACTCATGCACACCTTCAACTTATGGATAGAAAACAATGCACCACACAAACCACGTGACTTTCCTGAAACAAACTGCCTGGAATTGACGAGTCCAGGTTTATTGTTTTACTCATCATTGTTTACTCACCTCATGTAGCCCAGGCTGGCCTTAAATTTGACGTATAGCTGAGGATGACCTTGAGCTTCCGAGCTTCCCTCTTCCCCTCCCAAGTGCTAGGATTCTGTGTGGGGAGCACAGCATCGAGTTTATGATAGGGTTAAAGAGTCTTAGAGAGCTATACCCTGATCTGTACACACCCATGTACAAAGCAAGGACAGAAAATGGCCACACACCGCAGTGCTCTGTGGCTCAGGGAAGACAGAAGGGGAGTCTGCAAAGGAATCCTTGGCTATGCGGACGGAAGCCAAGAGAGCGCTCCATGGCAGAAGTGTGGGATGGGAGCATCTTTTGTTTGAAAAGCACAGGGACTCCGAGTGTCTAATACTATTGGGAAGTCATGCCCAGACCCACAGAGAGGCTCCACTTAGAGTGGGGAGCAGCAGGTTGTCTGGGAATTGAGCCTTGGAAATCTGTGCAGAGTCAGGTGCTAAAAGCCTTCAGAGTGGATCACTGCCTGACAGTCCTTTGAACAAAAATGCTTGCCTCTCTAACCCTTAACTCCTCCCATGTTCTAGCATTTCTGGTTCACCTCCTCAGCTCTATCTCTCTGTGTCTCTTTCTCCATCCATGGCTCATTCTGCCTGGGTCTCTGTGGCCCTTTCTCTCCTCTCTCCCCTCTTTCTCTGTGTCTTCCCATCCTGTCAACCTCCATTCCTTCCTCAATTGAGCTCTACCTCTGTTATTTCTATATCCCTGATTTCCAGCACACCACCAGGTGTTTAAGTGACAACGGGTAAATATTTAATGGCTGATCGAGCTTGAGTTCATCGGTTATATAAAAATGATTTTATTGGACGGGAGAAACCTGTTACAGGGCAGACTTTGAGTTAACAGGAGGAAGTGTAGGTAATAGCATTTTATGCTTGATACCACATCCAGCAGAGTTCTAGCAGAGTGAACGAAGACAAATATCGAATGTGAATCTCTTTCGCTCATTAGATCTCAAGGAGCATTTGGGAAGGAAGCCCCAGGGTACCCTGGGTCCCATGTACTCAAAGAACCATGTAAGGATCAATGGCTTCCTCAGTCACTCACTGTGACTGCCAAGACAAGAAATAACCATTTGTTCTGGCTGAAGCCACCAGGTCTTGGCTGTCAAAGCTCACCTAGTCTGTGTTCATGTTATAACCGATACACAGTGACATGGATTCTTTGGAAGTTTCCGGAATGCCCTCAGCACTGCAGATTTCCTTCAGGTTCTCTTGGCAACCAGCGGCATTGGGAGCACGTGCCCTCAGAGAAAGTTAATAAAAAGACACACAACGCGTCCTGTGCATCTGATGCCCTGAAAATGGTACCCTTCTGTGTGAAACCTGGCAGCTCTGTGATCACATTCATTGTTTCACTGGACTGCAAGCAAATGACCCAGGCAATGCATTCTTCAGAAACAGGTTTCACTTCTTACCTGCTAACATAATCATTTTCTCTAATGCTGCTGCTAACTCCCTGAGAAATACATGTACTTTGTTTGATGTAGTATATAATGCCCCCTAGAATTTTATGCAGTAGATGCTGTTTTAGGGGAGCTGGAGAGATGGGTCAGTGATTAAGAGCATTTGCTGTTCTTGCAGAAAAAGGAATAGACTCAGATCCCAGGCCCCATGTTGTGTCTTCACAACCGTCTGTAACTCCTGTTAGAGCACATCCAACACACCCTCCCTGACCTCTGCTGTTACTACACATGGTGAACCCAGAAATGTGTTCAGGCAAACACACACACACACACACACACACACACACACACACACACATGAACTAGCTAACTAATAAACAGGCAGACAGACAGACGAGGCATGAATAATGAATAAATAAATGAAAAAATAAATAAACTTTTGGATTTCTTGCATTAGGGTAGTTTCCCCTCACCTGTTTGTTTGGGTAGAGCCTCATAATATAGACTAAGTGACTGTGAATTTAATACACAATTCAGGCTAGCTTCCAACTTGCCATCCTCCTGCCTCAGGCCCTGAATTCTGGGATTAATACAGTCAACTGATTGGTTTAGACTCCAAATCAATATCATTGAAAAGTAAATGTGAAAGCATTCACTTTAAGACATTGGCTTTGCTGTTTTGGAAAAAAAAAGAAAAGAAAAGAAATGTACCTGTGTAGCCCCTGTAGTAATCAAGATAGAAAATCTTCCCATTGGTGTCCAACAGTGGTTCTCATCCTGTGGTTGTGACCCCTTTGGGGGTCAAATGATCCTCTCATAAGGGTTGCATATCAGAGATCAGATATTTACATTATAATTCATATGCTATGAAATAGCAAAGAGAACAGTTTTAGGGTTGGGGTCACCACAACACGAGGAACTGTATAAAAGGCTCACAGCATCAGGAAGGTGGAGAAACACTGGTCTAGAAGACCTTTTAAATAGAAACTTATGCTGAAATTCACAGTTGAAAGTCACGCTAACTATGAAGGCAAAGAGATAGAGAAATACCGTTAGGTTGGCTTACCTGTGAGTCTGCTATAGGTTCCCAGTAAACATTTACTAGCTGCAGAACCTTGGCCAAGACCTTAGACCTTTTAAATCTAATAATGAGTGACATATGCTTAGCCTTTAATAAATGCCATCTTAATAAGTAAATAAATAAGTACCAGTCATATACACAATGGAAACATTTTAATGTAATTCGTCGTAGTTTTAAAGATTTACGTATTTTCGTTTTATGCATGTGAGTGTTTTGCCTCATGTATGTATGTATGAGCACCACATGTGTGCCTGGTTCTTGAGGAGGCCAGAAGATGGTGCTAGGGTCTCGGGGCACGCCTGTAGGTGAACCCAACTTAGACCATCTCCACCGAGCTTCTCTTCCCAAATGATTTTATGCTGGGTCATGTTAAGGATTAAGGCTAATCATCACCCTGGCTTTCTGAGGACCTTCTTCATGGTAGAACATCTGTGGTGGCTGGAGGGTAAGCTAGCTGATCACAGTGTACCTTCAGTCAAGAAACAGTGAGAAGAGAAGAGGGCTTAGATTATAAAACCTTAAGGCCCACCCTCAACAAACCATTTCCTGCAGGGAGACACCACCTCACAATCTTTCAAATTAGTGCCACCTACTGGGGCCCAAATGTTGAAACACATAAGTCTGGGGGTGGGGGGCATTTTACATTCAAACCACGAAGCAGCTTTGTCAGTAAATGACAAAGTAAGTAAGCGCTGTTGACAGTAAATGACATCACAAGTAAGCGCTGTCGACAGTAAATGACATCACAATTAAGCGCTATCGACAGTAAATGTCATCACAAATAAGTGCTGTCGACAGTAAATGACGTCATAAGTAAGCAGTGTCAACAGTAAATGACATCACAAGTAAGCGCTATCGACAGTAAATGACACCACAAGTAAGTGCTGTAGTCAGTAAATGATGTCATAAGTAAGCACTGTCGTCAGTAAATGACATCAAAAGTAAGCACTGTCGACAGTAAATGACATCAAAAGTAAACACTGTCGACAGTAAATGACATCACAAGTAAGCGCTGTCGACAGTAAATGACATCACAAGTAAGCGCTGTCGACAGTAAATGACATCACAAGCAAGCGCTGTCGACAGTAAATGACATCACGAGTAAGCGCTGTCGACAGTAAATGACATCACAAGCAAGCACTGTCGACAGTAAATGACATCACAAGTAAGCGCTGTCGACAGTAAATGACATCACAAGTACCTGCTTCAGGATCGTCTGTCCATGGATATGGAGGAATATCTTTCCAATCCACGACTGTAAAGCTAGTTAACTACTTGAAATATACTGACCAACCTACCTACAATCCACAAGGGGCTGTGTACCTTCCTCCATAACTCAGTCAGGAGGCAGTGTCAACTGTCTACATTAAAGGAAAACATTTCCTACCTCAAAGTGAGTTTAGTTTGTTTTCATGTCTTTTCTTCTTTTAAAAAAAATTTCGGGGTGGGGGAGGAAAACTGCTCAGAGCAATGATAAAATTTCTGCAATCACGAAACTCCCTTTCCTGGCTGATACATGTGGACACTGTAGCACACATCGTTCTTTCCCATCTCCCAGCACCTGCGTGAGCAGCCCCTCATTCTAAGGAGGGCAGAGATCCTGTCAGGGCTTGAGATTGAGCTGCAGGGAGGAGATTAAGGGGGAGGAGTCAAGTTGGCATCAGCGACTTTTAAATTACCATTAAAACAATGGCACCACAACCAAAGAACTCGTTGATTAGCTTGTGAGATGAAGTATTATACATTTACTACCACAAAGACGTTGTACATTTATTCCGGCACCAAAAGAGCCACCATTTTAGCACCATGGATAAGAAAGTTAAACAACATGTGCTTATTTCAAAGACAGGGATTATGCAGAGGTGGGGGGTGGTAAAATGGACCCCAGTGCTGTGCCCCAAGCTCTGGGTTTTCAGTCCTTACAGAGAGGTTGGCTCTGCTGGGCTCGGTGAGGTAGCTTCACACGGGACTTTTTCTTCTGGGCTTGGTTTTCTTTCTCTGTTTTTTTTTTTTTTTTCTTTCTGTTAGAGTTTGTTTTGCTTTAAACCACAGTCATTTTAAAATTCTAGCTTCTCATCTCTGTGCTGACAGATATGGGAGTAGTGTGTTTCATGCTATTTCACTCAATTGAGACCTTTTCAGGCAAACCCAGAGAAGCCAACCACAGCCCCCTAGCCCCCAGGCTGGAAGGAAATCAGCAGAACTGGGCACAGTGACATCTGGCTTCTGTGCCCAAGGGGCAGGGGTTGTTAGCTCAGGAATGCGTCCATACCTGCAGTTTGCACTGCCCTGATGGTCACAGTGCCCTGACTTGGAATTCTGAGACCTGATGCCATTTCTCAGACTGGGCAACACAGGGATCTGCGACCTAGAAAGTCTCTGTGCCTGCTAACGAGTTCTGATGGCACGGCTGGCAGTTCTGTGAGATCCTGTCTTCAGCAATGAGCAGCTCCCTACCACATCAGTTAGGGGTAGTAAGTTCATCTCGCCAAGCACAGCATCCACTACCCCCCCAAGTTTAGTGAAATAGGTTTCAACTACATCTGAATATCGAATATTGCCTCTGTGCAGAACACCTCCCCCCACACTGCCATAATCCCTAAAACACTGGATCTGCTTCAGCCTCTCTCTCATCTTCCTTTCTGACCACCTAGTAGGGGTGTAATCCAAGGGAAGGCAAAATTTCTAGGCTGAACCATGGGTTGAAGGAGAAACAAACTAACACAATGGAAATGAGAAACAGGTGAAAGCACACACACACACACACACACACACACACATTCATACACAACACTCATATATACATACTCATGCTCACACATACACACACACATTCATACACATTCACACACACAACACTCATATATACACTCACAGAGAGATACACATATACATACGCTCACACACACTCACACACTCACACTCACAATGCTCTGTCATACACACTCATACACACCCACTCATGCTCATACATACTCACACCCACTCACAGACACTTTATCACACAGAGACATACACACACTCATGCTCACACACATTCACATAGACACACTCACACATACCCCCCCACACACTCACACATGTTCTCTCACATACATTAACACACTCGTACACACCCACACAGTGCACTCTCAAACACACTCATGCACACACATTCTCGCTCACACATCCACACATTTATGGTCTCTCACACACAGTCACATACATGCACATACTCTCTCTCTCTCTCTCTCCCTCTCCCTCTCTCTCTCTCTCTCTCTCTCTCTCACACACACACACACACACACACACACAGATACCCACAAACATACATGTATGTACTCATGAATAAACAGACACACTGCCGATGTGTTAGTGTGGCTAGTAGTCTAATCTCAGTGGCAGGGATGGTGTGTACCTCATCGTTATCGCTCCATAATTTCCTGCACATGTGTTTACGACATGGGTAGTGGTGATTTGTCAGTAAATATTATTGGCCATGGAAGTAGGTCCTGGAGTGTCTCTTTCATCATAAACGGCAGAGCATGAAGAGATACATTCTACAGGAGAGCCACTTCGAGTTCATAGACTGTGTGGACTCTTACGTCTACTTCAAACTGCTCAGCCTTGTTGTTGCAAGGGTTATAGATGAAGACAAAGTAAAAGAAGAAAGACTTTCCTACAAGATACCGAACAGATACGTGGAAAGATCAGTGCCGTCAGCCTTCTCCGGGGGTCCCAAGTATTGACTGGCCATGTAAGGGGCTTGGTGCAATCCCTAAGCATACAGAATAAAAGAATGCACAAACCAATCAAGTTCGACGTTCAGCACACTGGGAACGTGTCAGCAGAGAAAAATCCCACTTTGACTTGAGCTGCATTCAATGTCATCTTCAATGCTCCCAGCTTCTTCCTGCTTTTTGAGGATTTATTTTGTCGCCCCCTAGATATTAAAGCACATCAGGATCCTTACTCTAAAGGGCAGATATTCCGGTTGACTGTAATGTCCCTTACAGGCTCGTGTGTTTAAAAGCTTGGAGCCTTGCAGCTCAGTCTGTTTGGGAAGCTTGTGGAACCTCTGGGTGGTGATCTAGCTGATGGATGTAGGCCTCTGGGGACAGGAGGCTTGAAGTACATGGCTCAGCTCTGCTTCCCGCCTCGAGGGACTCAGATGTGACTCCAGTTCTCGACACCATTCCTTTCCTGACATGATAGACTTAGATCACATACAGAATAAGCCCCTCCTCCCTTAATTTTCCTCTTGTTAGATTTTTGGTAACAACAGTGATAGACTTAATTCATTGAGCAGGCATGGTAGGCTGAACCAAGAGAAAGATATTGGCAACCCCCTACCCCCAATGGATTGGGACTGTCTGGCCTGGCGGTGTTCTGGTTCTCCGTGCCTGTATCACCTCATTTGAAATAACCCAATAGACAAGCATCTAGTGCTTCTCCACAGCTAGCGCAAACAGTGAACTGCAACTCTGGACTCTCTTTCAGCCTTTCCTATGTCAGTGGCGAGAAACTGACACCAGTGTGACTGAACGTGTGTGCCGTCACATAATTTGCTAATTTCCTTTGTTTATCCCAGAAAAAAAGTATGAAAACAAAGCCATTGTATACTGTCCACCCTGAGGGATAGCTGGGGTATTCGAAGTGATCCAAGAGGCTTTGAGAACAGATGTTTTCTGAATCCAAATGTGTCCGTTAAGTTTGCAGGATGTCAAGTTGTACATTAGAACATGACACCGGATATTGGAACTTCCCCTCTAAAGACCTCATAACCTCTGACTGCAGTGTGCACATTGCCTTTCCTTCTGGAGACTCTTCTCCCGAGCTGAGGGGTCGGTTTACTCTCTGATGTACCTCAATTGCAGTCAGGTGTGTGCAGACCCTCTCTAAGGAGAGCAGGGGCAGAGAGGCTTTTCCTGCAGGCCGGGCCAGTGGAAACGAAGAGGTTAAGCTCTGTCAATGGCTTCTTAGCCACCTCCTGCTCAAAGCCCCTGACACGGATCAAATCATGGTCAGCCTAGTGTGTTTCACTCTGAGACATGGAATGAGGAATAAAATCCAGGCCAAAGACTAGATTTCTTGTGTGGATGGAAAAGAGAATGCTTTGGTCCCAAATCCCAGCAAAGTGAGAGCAGTTAGATTAGTGAGAAAGCTTGGATGCTTTTAAGCCAATGTCGGTAACACAGGTAGGGAGTAGACTTCGAGTGCTATTTAAATTAAAAATGTGTCGTTACTGTGTATACATTCTGTGTGTGTGTGTGTGTGTGTATGTGTGTGTGTGTGTGTGTGTGTGTAGGGGCAGAGGACAACTTTGCAGAGTTCTGTCTCTCTGCACCTCTATGTCAGTTCTGGGGATTGAACTCAGATCATCAGGCTTCATACAGCCAACGACTCCACCCACTGAGCTCTCTGGCCAGACCTCAGGAGATGTTTAGTTTACTTTGGGCAAAAGTGGTGGGTTCTCAGCTAGGGGGTCTGTAGGTCCATTAGAACTGTACGGCTGCGAGAAGACCTTTGAGCATACCTCTAAAAAAACTTTAAAATTACATTCCATTTAGTCATCCTTTATTTATTATTTGCACGTTCTGTGGTGCATATAAAGCCAGAAGACAGCGTGTGGTCAGCGCTCTCTTTTAGTCACATGTCTCCTGGCAATGGAACTCGGGTCATCCCGATTGGCTGAACGTAACTCCACCCTGAGCTACCTCAGGGACCTGAATGGACATCCCATTGTGTCAGCTTGAGCCTGACAGTGCTTTACAAATGAGTGTTGATTTAACTGGATTCTAGGCACAGACCAATGTGCCATAAAATGGGAAGAAATCTCTTAGACACCTCACTGATACCCTGCACCCTACAGCCTGCATCCCTAAGGCATCTCTCAGAAGCAAGTGGAGCAGGGCTTACTGGCTCAGACTGCAAAATTGAGCAAATCTCACATGTCTTCTGCTGAACCGCTTTGGAAGCTAGGCTTTAATAATAACCTTTTATATTTCTCAGCCGTCTTCCAAGGGATGCTTTTGTTCCGTGTAGGCAGAGAACATTCCAACTTAAGGCTTCCACAGGAAACAGATACCTCTGGACAGAGAGCAAGCACTCAGGAGCTCTGGGTTGGCATACGCGTGTAAAAACCATTGAACTGGAGCCTTTCAGACATCTTGCCAGCCGGGTGGCCAGGTGCCAAAATTGCTATTTGGCAACCAAAGGCCAGGCAAGCAGCTGGTTATTACCGATGGATCTCAGCAGTACGCTTGGGGCCGTGTCTCCGGTGCCAGCTCCTCCAATCCAGTTAGCTACCAAACCCCAGAGGTCTTGAGTGGCCCTGTTCTCTTCTTACCTGTCCTAGAGTGTTTGCCCCTGGTGGGGATGGTCTTGCAGGTTTTCCCACCTGGTCCTTCACTGAGGCATCTGGCTCCTAAAGGATGTTTCTAGACGCCCTTAAAGCTGAGGGGATATTTGGCCGACATGAGTGACTCTTTAGGGACACTGGCCAGAAGAGGCTTGCAGTAGAGTCTGGCTAGGAGAGGGCAGAATTAATATAAGCTTCCAGCACTGCTCTCCAGCCAGGGGCACAGAAGGGACAGCCTGCTGGCACCTGCCTTTGGCCCTGGGACGTCTATTCTGTGCCCTGTCTCTCTCTGTGAAAAGTGCTGAGATGAAGGAGGGGTTCCCGGGAGAGGGAACTCTTCAAGAGGAGACAGGTAGGAGGTGAAGGGAGAAAATCTGACCTGTGATCAACAAGTGTAACAATGTTAGCGATGGGGCAGGGGGTGGGGGGCAGACTTAACTAAGTCGTCTCTTTCAAATGTGGGAGAATGGGTTGGCATGATGGCTCGGCGGGGTCAAAGTGCTTACAGGGCAAGCCTGGTGAGTTGAATTTGATTCCAGGTCCCACAGTGGAGGGCAAGAACCAGCTCCTAAAGTTGTCCTTTGATCTCCTGCACATATACTGCAACATATGTTGCTTACACTCGCAACACCATGCACACAGTAACAGTAGCAAGACAATTGTTTAAACAGTCTTTCTAGTTATTGTAACCACCCCCAGCCCCCTTTGCTGCAACTTCTGGACCCTGAGAATAGTTTAATCGATGGCTTTCAGAGAGGAGTGTCCAGGTTGACCTCAGCTTGCTGATGAACTCAAACAGAGTCGCCAGGCCTTGGGCAAGGCCCCGTTTGGAGAGCACTCCCTCCCTCCCCTTTTTGATTGGGTGGGAGTGAGGAGGAGTGCTGGAAAGATGATTTTCCCGCTGTTCTCCAACAGACACCAGCAGTTTGCAACACTCTGCCCCAAGCCTGTTCCCTGGAACGCAGAGAGCTATTCGGGGAGCTTCCAAGTAAAGGCTGAAAATTGAACATAGCCACCGGGCAATTCTTAGCATCTTTCAAAGGATGCCTGTAATTTCTCCCGGGGAAAGTTGAACTGTACTACAATGGGGGATCTATTAAAAATATTGGCGAGGAGGAACAACAACAGCCTTGTCTTTGGTTCTGGGATTCCCGCCTCACTGCACAAGTAGCAACAGGGCGCTTTCTATGAACTGTGTCTTTTATTCCTAACGTGCGATCATTTGCTAGAAGTGGGTGTCTGACTCTCCCTGCCTATTACTTCATGTAGGTTAAATAAAGAAAATAGGGATATGGTTTCAGTACTATTGTACGCCCACGCAGTGCATTCCCTTGCTCCGTGTATGAGCATGCAGGTGTGTTTTGTGGGGGTAAGGGACTGGGAAGGGAAGTGGGGTGTAATTTTGTGTGTATGGCAGGGTCTTTTGTAGCCAAGCAATCCTTGTGTTGCTGTCTCCCAGCCCTGAGGCTGCAGGTATGCCACATCATGCCCGCTGTCACTTGCTTCTTTTGATCAGTGACCTTGACAGTTGTTGACTCTATTTGGTCATTTATCAACCCAACCTTCTTGTAAAGACCCACCATTATAATAACCCTCGTGGCTATGTGGGTCACGGACTCACATACCTCCTGCCAGGAAGAGAAACCTTCCGGTAGTTTAACTAATCAATACTTCACACAAAAATACATTTTACGTTATTAGACCCAAGCTGTGTTTTCCTGTACAGGGGTGCAGTCCAGTTATAAAAACAACACTTTGGCATTTGGCATTTTTGTGTGGAGGGTCATAGTAGATTATTCTGTGCCCCCTTCCCATTGATATGTGGGACACAAATCCCTCACCACGAAACCAGCACACACACACACACACACACACATACACACACGCACACATACACATACTACACACACACACACACTACACGCACACACTACACACATACACTATACACACACACTGCACATACACTATACACACACAGAGGCACACATACACATACTACATACACACACTACACACACACTATACACACACACACTATACACACACTACACATACACTACACACACACACACTACACACACACACTATACACACACACTACACATACACTACACACACACACTACACACACACAATATACACACACACTACACATACACTACACACACACACACACACACACACACAGACACACTATACACACTGCGGTAAGAAACTCTTTCATGCCCAAATCTGGAGGCACAGTTGATTCTTATTGTTTATAGGAATTATTTTCATGAAGTCACTGGGAACCCTGAAGTAGCCAAGATTGAACCAGAACTGTCTGGGACAGAGAGGGTTAAGTCTTTGCCAACCTTAGTCTGAACAATGTCATCAGCAGATCGATTTATAACTTTATTTTATGTATGTTTCTTTTTAATTTTTTCATGATTTATTAATTTCTATTCAATGCACATGGGTGTTTGACCTGCATGTATATCTGGGCACAACATGCCTGATTGGTGTCTACAGTAGCCAGAGGACAGTATCAGGTCTTCTGGGACTGGAGTTACAGATGGTTGTGAGTCTCATTGTAGGTTCTAGGAGTTGAATCTGGATGCTTTATGAGAGCAACCACCCCCTTAACCAGTGAGCCACCTCTCCAGCCCCACGTGCGTTCTTCTTTAAGACACCCTCTTTCCATGTGTTGTTCATTCGTTAACAATGACCCAGGTAGAAGTACTATGTATTGTATCTAAATGAGAGTTATTGCATGGACTTACTTTCTGTATAGGTATATCATAGCCTTCTTCTATTGGGAGCCCTCTGGCACTCCATTAGGGAACCATTTTAGACCATTTCCCTCCCACAAAAATAAGAAAGAATGTGTGTCCCACAGACCTCCTCCTACGGCCTCATGACAGTGTGTGCACTGGCAGGAGATGGAAGGGCTTGGCCTGTGTCACATCAGCTGGGTATGTGTGTGCTTTGCTGGACAAAGGTTTCCATGGGGTGCTGTGTGGGAAAATGTCTCCGAGTGGAGAATACTGGCATGTCTCAGTTTCGCAAGGAGTCGAAATTGCGAATACAGAACCAGTGAATAATAGGGGTCATCTGCGTTTTGACCACAGGTATCTGTATGACAGTCACCGTCCTGCTTAATCTAAAGTTGGTGGGGGAGGGTTAGTACAAAATGAGAAAACTTAGTTCAGTAAAATATCTGGGAAGCAGCAGTTAAGTAACTTTCCTTTAAGGTAGAATTTATTTTGAAACTCTCAGATCACTAACGAGTTACTAATTTATCTTGACCATTTGATTCCAAAAGTTTGAGACCATCGAAGGCACACATTTCTCAGAAGACACCTGGCTCCCCTATAAATTATCCTAATTTGGAAGTTAATGCAGCCATATTACAGTACAGTATGGGGTGCGTGAAGGTGTATCACCAGGCACGAATGGGTACACAGTGCATTTGCAGTAGCTGTAGTGAACTTGACTGGGGATGGAATTTAAATAGGCAATGCATTATTGATGTTAATTCACTCTGGGGAACGTCCCTCTGCAATTTATCCAACCCACTGCTCATCACTGCATATATCATAGCCATTCATTTATACATCCTGTGTGGGACTGAACAAAGCCAGAAAGATTCATCTATCAAGACACAGGGGAAACAAATGAGTACTTTTTACAGTAATAGATTTTTTCCCTAATAGGAAAAATCGCGTATGGTACTTCAAAAATATTATTCAAATATGTGCATAAGTAGTGGAGAAAACTGGAAAATTACACTCATCTTTAAGCACATATGTTCAGTTAAAGAGGCAAGCGCTTGTGTGTGAATATGTAAGAATCCGTGGGAAGGCACAAGTCTTATGTTACAAGAATGATAGAGGTCACTGAGAAAGAAGTTTGGCCAACAAATAAGCAATGTTTTCAGAGATCATGGTCACAAAATACTGTGAGGAAGTTGCACTGGTTCTGAGATGTCTTTTGAGGTGGTTTTTCAGAAGAGGTTGCCTTGGGATGAAGCAAGGGGTAAACATGGCTATGGTGACCAGGATAGTCCAGGGACACGCTCACAGATGCAGCCCAGACATATGTGTCTGAAGCATTCAGCAGATGGTGGCATGAAGTTGGGTTGACTGACACATGTTCATCACTGGGCATGCATTTTTATTTCTTTCCTTGGCCATCTTCACAGGCAACCAATTGTCATGTTGGCTTTTTAAACATCTCCTGGGTTGTTTATCCGTCACTCTATCTCCTATGTGCATCCACCTTCCAGTTCCCCGCTGTCCCTCCCCACAGAGGTCACTCTTGACTATCCTGCCTGCCTCACAAAGGCCCTTGTGTCTGTTTTCATTTTTCAACAAGAACCAGCTTCCCTGTGCATCAAGCACGTAGTGTTACCTCTAGGCTCAGAGTCTTCCCAGGACCCTACGGAGGAGACCTATGTCTCATTTGCCATTATGTATGGGTGGCTCATCAAGAACAGAAACACTACAGTGATGGGCGTACACGCTATTGAAGAGTCCTACGTAGAAGGAAACACGTTTTAGTGTTTGCTCTGCTCTAACGGTAAAGACTCTCTGGTCCAGTCAGCAGGTGGTTCTTGCTTCATATTAGTATCTTACCAGCCAGAATTCTCCATCTCACGCTTTCCCAAATTGTTTACGCAGGAGTTTTAACTTAGGAGTCAAACCCTTAGACGCACTAGCTCGTGCAGTCTCACAAGTGTGCTCCCACGTATTAACGGTTTGCACGTGTTGGTTTTGTATTCCGCTCCTGTCTTACTGGGTCTTTCATCGTCAGGTGGCATCTCTGGGTCTTTTAAGGACAGCCTGCTGTTGTTGGTAAACATGGGTGACTTGCCTTCTCCCTTTCCTATTTGTGTACATTTCTGTTGACCTACTGTGCTGCCTAAGACTTCAAACACCATTTAGGAATGAGGGTGGCACCCTTGTCTCTCTCGGATTTCAGAGGTAACACATTCAGTTTTATTCACTGGGTATAATACTGGCTGTAGTGCATCACACATGGCCGGAACATATATTTTCAAGTCCTAGTTACACTTTTTCTTTCTTCTTATCCCTAGTGACTATTCTTAAAGAGAGTTGTGCTCAAGATAAATGCCCCAGAGATAGATGTCATTTATTTCTATATTACATTTTCATGTGGACAGGAGTCATGCTGACTCGTGATTATTACAAGAAGATACAAATCGAATTTAATTCTGCATTTTCCCAAAGGACAGAAAAGATGGTCAGTTGTTTACACTTTTAAAACACATGTATGTACACCAACTTTGCATGTTGCCTATGTAGGTTGAGTGTGTAGACTGAATTAGGGTTGATGGTCACTGAGATAATCTTAGATAAACTAATATGATGTAGCTTCTCTTAGATGTCGCAGCAGCATCCTTCTTTTACTTAATTCATCTGACAATTTCCCCATGATTAATTTATGGTTGCCCTCCATATTGATGCCAGGGAGGCTTCATGGAGGGAGGACATCTGACTCTGCTTCAGCTGCCTTCAAATAAACAAGTGGAAATGCTACGTTTAAACGATGCTTTGATTTTTATTTTATGTGTATGAGATTTTGCCTGTATGTATATATGTATGTATGTCTGTGTACTGTGTGTGTGTGGTGTCTGCAGAGACCAGAAGAGGCATCAGATCACTGGAAATGGAGCTACAGATGATTGTGAGCCTCCAAGTGGGTGCTGAGCCTGGGTGCTGCAGAAGCTGGCGCTGTTGACCACAGAGGCAACTCCTTTGCAGCCCCTAACTGTGTTATTGACTCCTTGAAAGATGTAGGGCACTGAGCAAAGGGACCTGCGTGTCATCTTTCCTTTTCTATCCCTCTGAAGCAAATGGACACTCTTACCTTGCCTGTGGATTCTCCCTTTACTAACCCATACCACCATAGTCTCTCAGTCAGCGACTATGAGAACGAACACAGGGAGATGTTGAAGCCCTTTTCTCTTTGTGTCCTACTGTCGGCTGAACAACGGCATAGGAATGTAGCGATCATCTTAAAAATTAAGAATGGCATTATTTATTATCCGCCTGTTTAGGATGCCACAAAGACAAATTGTTCTCTTGTAAATTGCCTTCTGCTTCCTGGGCACTGGTGCTTATCATCGCGAGGAACACTTCTTCAACTGCTCTCCTCTTTATTTAGCAAACTCTTATTAATTGCTCGATATTTTTAAGCACGCGATAGGTACTAGATCTAAAAGGTGATTAGAGGGAGATGACATTTAGGAGGACTTTGAAGGAGAAGGGCTGATATGGTAACTGCCTAAGGGTTTGATTAATGGCTTAAAACTCTCTTTTGAAAAAGTGTTCTTTTGTAGCGGGATCACAGCAGTATGATTTTGGGGGACCTCCTGGCTGCCAAAGAGTGCAAGGCTGTTAGTCAATATATCGAAATTCAGGGTGCGGAAGCTGTGGTTAAAGAACTGCGTAGAAACAGACCTGCTCTTCTCTCAGAGAGCAGAACAATCAAGTGCTGATCTAATCCTAGAAGCCAAGTGTGGCTTTAGGGAGGTGTGTGGGGCTGGGCATGCAAATTGCGGAGGGACCACTGTGACTGGGGCTGAGTGTCCCATGAGACCAGCTTTCCCTATCTTCTTTCCTAACAATGTACACTGCACTGCATCTCTCCGAACAGAATAAGGAGGCGGGGCATCACCTTCTGCCTTATCCATCCTGGACAACAGAATGGTGCTCACCTTGCATTCCAATTGCAAGGTCAGCTAGAGATCGACAGCCATCCAGGCCGTCAATCAGTCATTTCCTGCACAGTGTACAACCAACATCTTTGGAACCACCAGACTCCGTGGTGACCATGCTTCTCATTGGACACCTGCTGGTCTCACATAACTTGTGTGAGAACTGACCCCACGTTAATGGGAAGCCGACCTTGCCCCTACCTGCTCCCCACAAAGGTTTCAACGTTCATAAGAAGATGTGTAACAGTCTGAGTAGGGTGCAGATGAAGCCTGAGGGTGGAAACCAGGCATGAGGCCCCAGGCAGTGAGGGACTGAGACTTTCCAAAGCCCCTTCTGAAGGGAGTGAGCCCCTAGTAGCATCTGTATGATCAGTTTTGTTCAGAATTCTCACCAGCCATTTCCTCAGACCTGCAGGAGCAGACGGTAGACCATTCTGATTTGTCCTCCAGAGCCTCCAGTCTTTAAAATGTATAATTTGAGTCAGAAGGAGAGAAAGTTATTAGCCAACAAGTGCTTCCATACGGCATAGGTAACTCAGGTAAGCTAGAAACTATTTACAAAGCCAGGGCTCCCTCCCTTCTTTTATAATATTCTCTCTCTCTCTCTCTCTCTCTCTCTCTCTCTCTTGCGCGCGCGTGCGCACGCTCTCATATAAAATCATCATACACACAGATTAATCAGTAAATAGACTTTAGATAATAACTAGATGTACAGATATATAGATAATGGATAATATAGAGATATAGAGCAGATGATGGGTGAGTATATGATAGGTTAAAATAGACAATAGATCAATAGATGGAGTGACCGATGAGTCATAGATGCTAGACAGATGGTATACAGGTTCTCGATTGACAGGTGTGCCATGGAGAGATGACAGATGGATGTGTAAGTGATAAGTCATAAATATATAGATAATTATTGACAGATTAACTGGCGCATATTTACATGAATAGATGATAGCTAGATGATGAACCGATAGTATTAATAGATAGATAATAGACAGATAATAGACAGATAATAGACAGATAATAAACATGTTAGGATAGATAGATGATAGATTAGAGAGGTTAGATTAGGTAGGTAATAGATGATTAGAATAGATAGATACATACACTTACATACATACAAACATACATATACACATACATAAATACATACAGACATACATACACACACATACATACACACATACATACATACATAGATGATATATTAGATAGATGATAGATTAGATATATAGATACACATACACACATACATACATATATACATACATACACACATACATATATACATAAATACATACATACATATACACACATACATAGATGATAGATTATATTAGATAGATGATAGATTAGATATATAGATACATATACATACATACACAATACATACATAGATACATACACACATACATACACACATACATACATAGATACATACATACACATACATACATACATACATACATAGATGATAGATGAATGATAGATTTCTTGTGTATCTTAGGAGGTATCAGAGAAGTATTCAGAAGGTGGCTTGCTCTCTGTGACTGCCCCAAAACTCAGCGATGTGGGAAGAAAGCTGTTTTTGCACCTGTTGGCAAACATCGTAGGTCACGTGGTCTCCTCAGGAAGAAAGTATATATGCCTTAAAGGCTCAGGTCAGGGCAGGTTTTCTCCAGAAGGCCTTCAAGACTTTCTCCCTCAGGTCACCTCGCGTCTTCCCTGTTTCCACACTCCTGCCTTTGCTCCTCTACAACGTCTGACCTGTGTGCATGAATCACAGCCTCTCCACACCATTAGTGTCAGATTGAACTGATTTATTCTCCTGTCTGTGACCCCTGCATTAGTTGCTAAGTCTTTCCAGGGTGGGGGCGGGGGCAGAACTCATGCCTGATTCATCTCTACAGTCCAAGAACAAGGACCAAGGCCCAGAAGGTGCCAGATCTATAGTCACAGTATATGTAAATGGTGTAAATAATACATTTGACAAGGATAAACTTGCATTCGCCGTGTCTAGCTCCATATCATTTCTCCAAGGGTGCTAGGTCTGAAATAAGTGATGGTTACTCCAGGGCCTTCCATCGGTCCAAATGGGAAGAGTGAGTCCCGTAGGTCTTACATCCACAGAGCCACAGTGGAAGTCATGTGGCCAAATGCATATCTGTCCAGTGATGGATCATCATTCACCGTGCTGGCCTCAGGACAAGGCTTGCACATTAGCAGGGCAGTACACCGGAATGTCTGAGTCTAACCTACGAGTGTACATTAAGAAGGCAATGCTACCACACTTAAATAATTAGTAATAAATACTCGAGATATTGCCCCAGAAACATGGCTTCTATTGTCTCTAGCCAATGGGTGGGCTCTATCATTTTGAAAGGTCTTATGGTTTGGGGACAAAGTCAAGAAGGGATATATATTTCCTTTGACAGATGTTTTCCTGTGTCTCAGCTCTACTACTAGCCAGAGGTTTTTCAGAAACACACAATTTTTATTTCTGGATTCGGATATTAATATGGTGGGAAAATCTCTTTAATTGGAAAATTTTACATTAAGTCCTTTAGAAAGACGCTTGTCAAGAGAGAAAAGGCCACTGCTCCCAATGTCAATGAGTTCATAGCATTTATTAAGGTTTTAGTTTCCCTCGCACTCTTTCAGCAATGTAAATTCTAAAGTCCCCTGAAGGGTCCTGTATACTTACACTCAGCCATTCGTTCTCTGATGTCCTATCGTCGTTTGCGTCTGTGTCTATGCGGGTGGAACCAATGAAGAGAGGAGGAATGGCCCTTATGGTTTGCTAGAGGCCACCTCAACAGCTGTGTAAAAACAGCCGGGGCTGGGAATAGCTTGCTGATGACTTCTGGATGTGATTCAGGATCAGCGAGGCTCCACAGAGGGACCTTTCTTGCTGCCTGTTGCTGCTGCTTTGTGGTCATTCAGGAAGTCAAAACTCAATACGGAAGGCTCTCGAGAAATTCTCTTAATGGGCCATAAAACTCAGCAGTCTGGAGAGGAGGCTGTTTCTGATGCAGCCATTATGCTCCTGTGTGCATACTGATACCAATTAGACTACAGACATCCACAAAGCCGGGGAGCCACGTGACTGCAGAAGCAGCTGAATCGTGGCACCTGCTGTGGCCCTTGCCCAGAAGCCAGTGCTTCCTCCAGGAGACGTGGAGTCCAGCCTCCTGTGCTTCCTGATTCACTGAGTGCCCTCTCTGTGACCTCCTCGAAGGCTTTAAGCGTAAAAGATCAATTTGAATTTGCAAAAATAGTGGTTGTTTCATGGGTTATTTTGTTTCCTTTGAAAGATACATCTTTATCTCTGTATCTCTGTATCTCTGTATCTCTGTATAATGTATGTATGTATGTATGTATGCATGTATGTTTGTATGTATTTATGTCTATCTAGTAGAGCTAGAGAGATGGTTTAACGGTTAAAACCTTTTATTGCTCTTGCAAAGGACCCAACTTTGGTTCTCAACACCCACACAGGGGCTCATAACTATCTGTAACTCTAATGTCAGGAAGTCTGGTGCTCTCTGGCCTCCTTGGACAGTCATACATGTGGTACACATAAAGTCCCACGGGCACACACATTCATGCAAATTAAAAAATAAAAGCTTTTAATAAATTCATGTAACAAAAATATTTAGATGCCGTATCTGCTCAGTTTTCTTTTTTCTTTTTTTAATTCCATTTGAAATAAAATTGTTCTTAGCAAAACATCTAAATCCATGAGCAAAGATTGCATGTGGGGAGGTCTTTGAGGCAACGACAGCATTCCTAAGGGATTGAGCACTTGGGCAAATGCTCTCACAGTGCGCTGGATCCCCACATGGGGGTGATTCTAGCTGTAAGTCAACGGTGCAGCCTGCTTAAGAAAGCAAGAGGCTGGCTGGTGTGTCAGCCTTGTGTGACTTTGAACACACAGCCTGATGACAGATTTAGCACTGGTTCTGTGCAGACATGGTCAGCTGTACCATTCCTTTAACCCGTGATCTAGGTAACAGTCACACCATACATTTCACCCTCTGTAGAGTTTGCTGTTTTCTGGGTTGCCATAGTATCACTGTGTTTGCTGTCACTGATGCAGGGGCCGCTGAGAGCTGGCTCCCTATCCTCAGGTTGTTTCTATAACACTGGCATGGGCTTAGTCTTTGGAATGCCGGCTGTGTTTCTGCCAGATTATTCTCTTATTGCTAGACCAAAAGTTATGGAGAAATTTTTGGGCCAGGTAAAAATGCACCCTTAGATTTGTGAGTCGTCATGTTCGCCAAGCTGGGCTTTGCTTTCCCTTACGTATTTTGTAGAAGCCCCCAGATGAGATCAGGATGCCTTTTGCTACCATTTATCCTACCTGGAAAAATCTACATGCGTTAGTAATAACTATGTGAGCGTGTCAGTTGAAAGTTGTACAAAATCTTCCAGGAAGAGAGGAAAAGAAGACTCTCGTGTGAGGTTCAAATGTACCTTTTGAGCGCTTTGAATTTGTAAGGGTAAAATTTAACTTAAGGAATTATATCTGGGCATGGGGCGTCGGTAAAAATCCCTTGTTATGAGAGTCTAGTAACCTGAGTTACTGCCACATG
Organism: Rattus norvegicus; assembly: GCF_021556685.1. Classification (NCBI taxonomy): domain Eukaryota; kingdom Metazoa; phylum Chordata; class Mammalia; order Rodentia; family Muridae; genus Rattus; species Rattus norvegicus. Next base: position 124,537,678 of record NC_141541.1, on the reverse strand, counting down.
CAGTAGTTCTCATCTGCAATCCCAGTGTTACAAAGTGAGATGAGAGGTGAGGATGTGAGAGCCACCCGGACACTGGCAGGTCAGCTAGCCAGAAGTATATCCAAAGTTCACAGAAGAAGAAGACGGGTGCTCCCTCAAAACAAAGTAGAAGATGAGGCTGGCTCAAAAGTCATTCTCTGACCTCTGCAGTCACCACAGATGTGAACACACATGTACACGCACACTCTTTATGCTCCGTAGACACACCACGCAGCACACACACACACACACACACACACACACACACACACACAGTGAGTTATATTTGGTTCTTGATACAAAAAAATAATTTTCTTTTAGCTCTAATGCTAGGAAAAATGTGTAGACTTTGTTGTGGGGATATTCCTGTGTGGAGTTCAGAGGAAAATCTCAGCTACTCTTCCCCAGGAGCTATCTTGTTTGATACAGTTTTTACTGTGGCCTGGAGCTCACCAGTAGACTAGGTTGGTTGGCCAACCTCAGATAATCTGTTCCTGCCCTGGCAGCACTGTGACTACAGAGATCACCACCCCACTTCTTCACATGGGTTCTGGGGCCCAAGCACAGGCCTTCATGCTTACAAGGCCTTGAGGGAGCCATCTTTTAGGCTCAACAGAAGCATATGGAGGGCGTTTGCTGTTCAAACACATCTTTACACACTGTCTCTCAGCCAAGGTGTGTGCAGGGAACTCTCGGTGATCTTGATTGAGGTCTGACTCTGACTTAGTGCATGTGGGATTGTCTCGATGTCAATGCCACTGCTTCTGCTCTTCAAACTACACTTATCAAATGTGAGAAGTAGCCATGGCATGTCTTACGATGGTAGGAATACGTAACTTTGCCACTATCCGTATGGAGAGCAGAGGCCGAGTTGCCAAGTGTTTCTAGTCAGGTGGTTACACAGCTCCGACCCCTGTGGAGGGGAAGGAAGTTGAACCTTTTGAAGAATGCTGCTGACCATCTAGTCTGTTTCAGCTTCCCAAATTTATGTCATTTTTGAAAAGTGATGTCATTTTCACAAAGTACAGGAATATATACAATAGAAATTACTTCAGCATCAGAAAGGATCCCATAAGTTGGATATTCATTGATTTTTATTATTTCTAGGTGAGCATAAATAAGGAGACTGCCAGAAGTCTCAATTCCAAGGTGTCCATGTTCTTCAATTTTCTATCCCTCAAAAGGAAGGGTGGACCAGATCTACATGTCCTCCAACTGTTGTGGCTATGGATGCCCCAGGAGGATTGTGGTTAGATGGAACATATGCCTTTTTAGGTAACAGCACACGATAGCCAGATGTCACCTCCGGAAAGGCTTGGCTTTCAGTGCAGGCCTTGCTCTTAGAATAATAACATCTGGCTTTGACCTAATCTGGAGGAAGTTAAACGGCTTACCCTGACTGCTTGGTAAAACACAGTAACCTCGTAGGACTCAGTGTGGAGGCACTTTTCCGTATAGAAAGTTCCATGAAGCTTACACGGTGGTTAAGAAATAACTTGAGTTAAGGTGAATGTTTAGTTTCGTCTTCCGATATTTTTCTCAGCGTTAATACCAGAAGATAGCTTTATTTCTGCTGTTAAATATTTATTTCGAGTACTTCAATACTTGTTCAGTAACTTTGTTTCAAGCGAAGTCCATTTTTTCCAAGCTAGAAGCATTGGTCCAGACATAATGTAAATTGCCTTCAATGGACCGGACTCTCTTAGGAAGAGACCTTCCAAGGAGCAAGAACTGACAACAAGGATGCTCTCCGAACACGGCCATTACTAGTTAGCAGTTCCGTCTGGTATATTTAAAGATTCGCACACACTCAAGATCCTTCTCCTCAGCACGGTGAAATGCAGAGAGACCATGAGACATGACATCACAAACATTCGCATACACTACAACTCGGCAATGGCTCAATCTTCAGTGCTCAAGATTCTCCTCCTTAGCAGGGAGGGGAGGCAGGCGAGAGGAAGCCAGCAACCGCTCAGCATGATTTATTTGGGCTTTAAAAAGGTTAGGTAAACAAACAAGCCGTAGGGAAAACACAGGCTGAACCATTTGAGGGAAGTGCTGAGAAGGGTGGAGAGAGCAGTAAGTAGCATGTGTGCACACTAAACAGTGCAGCAAGCAGAGGGAATCTCTCCACAGAGTGCAGCGAGGCTGGCGGTCATTAGGGTTAAGGCAGGAAATGGATCAGGATGGGGAGAGGGAGAGGGGAAGGGGGAGGGGAGGGAAGAGGGGGAGGAGAGGGCGGAAGGGATACCAGAAAGCTTACAACTGTAAAAGGGTATACTTCTCATTCTCTGTGAATTCAGAAATTTACTTAGAAACGTTTTCACTCATTCAGTGTTTATATCAATAGAATATATATTACACGATATATATGTTTATTTAACGAGGCGTATGTCTGAGTATACACGCATGTATATACGCTCAGGGTGGAAGGGAGCATTGAGTATCTTCCTCCGTCTACACATTCTTTTAAGGCAGAGTCTCTCCCTAAACCCACGGATCATATTCTCTAGGATAGGCAGGAAGACAGCAAGCTGCTACCTTCTTCCTGTCTCCGCCCTCTCGGAGCTGTGATCACAGGCATGCGCAGAAGGCCCTGCTTGTTACGTGGGTGCCGAGATCCTAACTGTACACGTCATGATTGTGTAGCAGCAGCTGCTCTTGGCCACGGAGTCATCTCTGCAGCCCCGTATAATATGTAATTTAAAGTCTAATTAAAATATATAAGATGGAGATAGCGGATATATATGTGATGTGAGTTATAAATAATGAAAACACATTGGATACACATAAACAAGCTAACATTTTAAAACAATTCCATGAAGAGCTCCATAAATTTCATTGTTCGTGTGTACTACGTATGGTGATTTTTTTTGGGTAAAGAGATGCAATGCGCAGTTTAAGATTTGTGGGGATCTTTCTGCTTTTCAAACGGAATTGGACAGTAAGTACTTCAGAAGCCATCTCACATTGAAATCGGAGTTCTAAAGTTTCATAGACACCTTCCAGAGGCGTACATTCCCTTAATGTAATCAGGGGCTCCCTGTAGCCTATTAACAAGTTTGAAAAGAGATATTAGTTATTTTCAGAAGAGCTCCCATCAGGTTAGTGACTTCAGTATGGGGGTTTTAGGAAGACGAACCCCTGTATTTATTTCCAAACACCTAGAGATCTGATCTTTCTAGTGGTACTTTTATGAAAAAATGCATCTTATTTTTTTTAATAGTTATATAAAAAGTTAGCTTAAAATGTGGCATTATCAAATAAATTGATAGTCAACTTAAAGGGCATTTAATTCTGAGTGCTCATGTGTATGTGTGTGTCCATGCACGTGTGTGTGTGTGTGTGTGTGTGTGCGCGCACACACACATGCGTGTCCATCCGTGAATACACATGTATGTGGAGGTCAGGGGGAGTCATTGGGTGTTTTTCATCTAGTGTTATTAACCTCCACCTTAAATTTTGAGGCAGGGAATCTCAGTGCACCTGGAGCTCTTTGTTAGCTAGACTGGCTTGTTGGCATGCCTGAGGGGAATTGTCTTAGGTTAATTGAAGTGAGGAGCCCCAGTCCATTGCGGGTGGGACTACACCTGGGCAGGGGTTGGTCGTCACTGTATGAAAGTGGGTAGAGAAAGCCAAATACAAGCGAGCCAGCAGCGTTCATCTATGTCTCTCAGCTCTTGACTGTGAGTCTAACGTGACAGCATCACCTGCCCTCCTAGATTTATTTCCCTACAGTGAGTGGCAGACTGAAGCCGGCCCTGTAGGGTCAAATGAACTCCCTTCTCCCTGAGCTGCTTTTGCAGTGGTCTTTTATCACAGCCACAAAACTGGAACAGCCTGACTCAGAAGAGTCAGTTTCATGGTTCCTGAGAGATGACACCCAAAGCTGGCCTCTCTTTCATACACATGGCCGAGATACACACATGCGCACACTCAAGCGTCCCCCACACCCAAGTGCACACTCACACGAACCGATGTGTTCTGCCATGGGACTGTCGCTGTCAGCGTGCTTTATTGTAAAAGCATGGAAGAAACATTGTTGGCATGGTAACAAAGCCTCAGGCCCTTCTAATTTGTGATCACTTATAAAAGTAGCTACTGGCTTACTATTTAATAAGCTAATTTATATAAATGAAGTCACATAATTCGTAGTTTTGTCCATACTGCTCTTGCCTGCTGGCGATTTGTCTCCGACGCTGCTCTGGTCTGCTGTCTTATCATGCTACGCTTGCTACTGTTTAAATAACTCAATAGATCTGCCCTGTACGGTTTGGTGCCAACTGGACATATGCTAGTGTGTTCTAGAAAGAAAGATCTCAATTGAGAATACAGCTCCACCAGATTGCAGAGAGCCAATCCTCTTGACTCGTGACTGGTTTGGAAAGCCCACTGTGGGTGATGCCACCCTGGCTGGTGGTTCTGGATGGTGTAAGAGAGCAGGCTGAGCAAGCTAAGGGGAACAAGCCAGTCAGCAGCACCCCTCTGTGGCTTCAACTTGACCTCCGGAGCCCAGGTTTCTGCCTTGAGTTCCTTCCGAGATTTCCCTTCACTTTTTGGTCATGGCGTTCATCATAGCAATAGTAACCCAATGAAAACAATATCTACCCATCCCGTTTTTATAAACTTTGGTATGATTTGCAGTCTTCTGACTTTTACTAGAAGTCATTAATACGAGGAACATATGTTTAGCTTCCTGTTTTTAACACGTTGTAGATCCAGCATGTTTCAGGTTCATGTTCTCCCTCCCGCCTCTTCCTCCTTTCTTTCATGAGATCTCAGTTTTCCCACGTCGACCTGGAACTTATTATATAGTAAATATAGTAATATTTACTAATAGTAAAAATATAGTATATAGTATATAGTTCAGGGTGGCCTTCAGGTCACATTTCTTCTTCTCCTCCTCCTCCTCCTCCTCCTCCTCCTCCTCCTCCTCCTCCTCCTCCTCCTCCTCCTCCTTCTTCTTCTTCCTCCTCTTCTTCTTCTTCTTCCTCTTTTTCTTCCTCTTCTTCTTCTTCTTCCTCTTCCTCTTCTTCCTCCTCTTCCTCTTCCTCTTCTTCCTCCTCTTCCGCTTCCTCTTCCTCTTCTCCTCCTCCTCCTCCTCCTCCTCCTCCTCCTCCTCCTCCTCCTCCTCCTCCTTCTCCTTCTTTCTTCAGTTTT